>NC_133370.1:30615984-30797551 GCF_049309525.1 Garra rufa
ATATATATATATATTATACCAAAGTTTGAATAAAGAAGAATAAAGCTTCTTATTGTCCAAAGTACAGCAAAAACAGTAAAATTTTGAAATATTTTTACTATTTAAAGTAACTTTATTTATTATTTATTAAATTATTTTTCTTGGTGGGGGGTGCTTTAAATTGATCAAAAGTCATGATAAAGACATTTATATTATAATGTTACAAAAGATTTCTATTTTACATAAATGCTGTCCTTCTGAACTTTGTACTCATCAAAGAAACCTAAAAAACTTACTCTGTTTTCCAAATAATAATAATAAATCAGAATATTACAATGATTTGTGAAGTATTATGTGACTGGAAAAATCATTCAAAAAAATCCAGCTTTTGAAATCACAGTAATAAATTACATTTAAAAAAATATTACTTATTTTTAAATAGTAAAAATACTTCAAAATTGTACTGTTTTGGTGTACTTTGGATCAAATAATTGCTGGATTGGTGATCAAATAAGACTTTGAAAAACACCAAATATCTTACTGTTCAAAAACTTTTGCCTGGTAGTGTAAATGCTTTAATTTTTTTTTTTTTTTTTTTTTTTTGCTAAAAAACTAAACAAAAATTATGACTTCTTTGTAAAGGAAAAGTAGTCAACAAGTATTCATCATACATGGAAACTCCTTCAGTACACTTTAATGATCCCAGCATGCACCTCAGGAAGTTGAGGTTAAAAAAGAGTAGAGTTTGCAGAGCTGTGATCTATGTAGATCATAAAAGAGGCCGCTGAGGTATTTGTATAGTGTATAATGGTGGACTTATCAAAGGATCAGAAGGAAAAGTTAAACAATGTGTAATGCTACACAGTTCCCACCCCTCAACAAAGTGTGTCAGAAAAGGGTGTGCATTAACAGTTCAGAAATACGCCAAAGAAATGACTGTGCAGATAGCTGTCTGGCAGATTGCCCTGCTCAGATAAAGCATGAGTCTGCTGATATAACACCACAGTTGCTGGGAGGTCTCTCTGCTCCCCACACACACAACTAAAAAAAACTGCTTTAAGACATTTCAGTGGACTTTACCACCATCTAGTGATGCATGAACAACTTAATTCTACGTGGTGTTTAATTTTCCTTGACAAATTTACTCTTTTTGTCCCACTGCAGATGGTGATAGAATGAAAGTAAGGTGAGAAGAGATGAGGACAGGGAACAACATGTTAGAATCACCTACACAAGTCGTGTGCAGACAGGAGGGGATCTCAGTCTGAACATCAAGTATCTCTAACCCGAGAGTACCTAACCTAGGTGTCATAACATTTCGCATTCATGTCATGACACATAAAGGCAACACCAGCTATTAGAGATGTAATCACCAGCAACTACAATAAAAAAGTAAAGTTTATGAAGATTACACATTCTGAAATTACACTACAGAGTTCCCACACCATTCAAGTCATTCACCATTAAGCTTACATTTTTAATTTAATTTGTAAAATAAAATGTGTTTACTTAACAGACTAAGCAATTAATAGACATTTGCATGACTTATCAAGGTCTTAAAAAGATTGAAAGGCGAAATTAGCCAAACTAGTATGATTTCAACAGATCAATGTCACAATTATGACATTGTTATATTATAATATTATGTAATTTAATAATAAATACGGTCATAAATAGCAAAATACACTTATGTTAAAATTATGACACAAAATTATGAAATACTAATACTACAGTGCCTTGCAAAAGTATTCATACCCCTTAATATTTTTTCACGTTTTGTGTTACTGCCTTATGTTAAACTGCTTTTAATTCCATTTTCCCCCACATGAATCTACACTCCATACACCATAATGACAAAGAAAAAACAGAATTGTCACAACTTTGTAAATTCGTTAAAAATAAAAACTGAAATAAGTAAATTGTTTAGTAAAGTATTTATATACCCTTAACTCAGTGTTTGTTAAAGCACCTTTACAGCCTCAAGTTTTGGGTATGATGCAACAAGATTTGCACATCAGCATTAGGCAATTAAATGCCATTCTTCTCCTCGCCTCTTCACCTGTCAAGCTCATCTTGGATGGGGGCAGACACACATTTTCAGGTTTCTCCAGAAATATTTAATTGGGTTCAAGCCAAGGCTGTGGCTGGGCCACTCAAGGAAATTCACAGAGTTTTCTATTGACAACTTGCTGTGTGCTTAGGGTCAAAGTGAACATTCTGTCCAGTCTGAGGTCCTGAATGCTCTGGACTAGTCCTGCGTCCCAATTCGCCTACTTATACTACGCCCTAAAGTATGTAGGCCTACTCTTTTTGTGAAGAAAAAGTACATACTTTTGAGTATGTAGCAGAATAGCTTTGGGACATACTACTTCGTCGTAACTGCGTCTTTAACGGACGCTCTGTTGCTTAGTTACCTGAATCCTGTCACTGTTTAAACTGCCCTGTCAATCATCACAGTTAACATTATCTACATTTCATTTAATTTGATTTCCAACCTTATTAGAGAGAAATGAAGAGGCACGTTCTTTCATGCCGAGAACTGTTTGCATAATTATGCATTTAAACGTTAATGACCAAACCTATCATTATAAAAGTTCATAATGTTGCTGCACATAAAATATAACGAGGATCACATTTAAAAAAAATATTTTTTATCAGGTTACACACTGATTATTTATCACTCAACCCCCTTTCTCTACCTGTCCCTTGGTCGCGCATATTCTCCATGTTTGTAGTTTTTTAACACTTTTTATGCGTGTTTGTAGTTCTAATCGAATCCTCATTCACCGCGGAATGTGTTGTGGGCAATATTAGCCGTTAAAGTGTGCATTGATCCACACTTCGAATTCTGAAGTTAAGTAGTAGACCATCCGGGAATCTTTGGAATACTTTAAGCATATTACGATTTGGGACATACTAATTCTATTTTCGAATACTATTTAGGACGGATAGTATGCGAATTGGGACACAGCATAGGTTTTTATTTAGGCTATCTCTATATTTTGTTGCATTGAGCTTTTCTTCTACTCTGATAAGTCCCTCAGCCCCTGCTGCTGAAAAACAGCCCCACACACTTTACTTTTGGGATGGTACTCTACAGGTGATGATCAGTGCCTGGTGTCCTTCAAACATGATGCTTGGAATTGAGGTTCACCAGACCAGAAAATCTTGTTTCTTACAGGTCTTCAGGTGTTTTTATCCAAATTCCAAGTGTGTTTTCGTTTGTCCTTACTGAGGAGAGGATTGAGTCTTGCCACAACGCCATAAAGCCCAGTTTGGTGGAGTGTTACAGTGATGTTTGTTCTTCTGTACTGTCTCCACATATGATCATGGAGCTCAACTAGAGTGACCATTAGATTCTTGGTCTCCACTGTTACCAAAGCCCTTCTCCATCAATTGCTCAGTTTGGCCAGGAGGCCAGCTCTAGGAAGAGTCCTGGTTGTTTCATACTTCTTCCATTGAGGGTAATGGAGATTACATGCTTCTGTGAACCCTTAATGCAGAATTGTTTCTGAACTCTTCCCCAGATGTGTAGCTTGATGAAATCTTGTCTCTGAGCTCTACAGGTTTTTTGACCTTGGTTTTTGCTCTGAAATGCATTTTCAGCTATTAGCCAATTTATTAAACGTGTGCCTTTCCAATTCACACCTATTCAATTGAATTTGCCACAGTGTAACACCACTTGAAGTGTAGTAACATCTACAAGCAATATGAATGCTCCTGAGCTAAATTTTAACTGTCCCAGTGGAATCATTTAAGTTTTTTATTTTTAATTAATTTGCTAAGATGTTAAAAGCCTGTTTTTTTGCTTTGCCATTATAATGTATGGAATGTAGATTGATGTGGAAAAAAAGTAATTTAAAGCAGTTTTACATATAACAGCAACATAACAAAATGTGGAAAAAAATTAAGTATTAAAGGGTACGAATACTTTCGCAAGCCACCGGAACTTTAGGATTTAGTCGAGGAGTTTAAAGGACTAGTTCACTTCCACAATAAAAAAAACTTAACGTCTTTCTTTCTTCAGTCAAAAATAAGATTTTTGAAGAAAACAGTTCAGGATTTTTCTCCATATATTGGACTTCAATGGTGGTCATTGAGTTAAAGGTCCAAATTGTAGTTTTAAAGGGCTCTACATGATCCCAGCCAAGGAATAAGGGTCTTATCTTATCTAGTACATTCATTTTCATACATTTTTTAAATACATTTGATTATTAAACAAATGTTATCTTTTCATTATAAAAGACAACTAAATGTACAGATCCTTAATAATTTCCCATGTTTTGACCAACCACATAAAATTAAATTATTCAAGCGCAAGGGATTATGGGTATTCCCTCCAGGCAATGCTTCTCCAGTAAATATGCTCAGTATTAGATCCAACAACATACAAGCAAACTCAAACTGTTCACCTTGCAGGTAAATACATGGGAAGCTGTAGGTGCCAGGGTCTGTTTATCTTTCTCTGTGACAGGCTGGTTTAATTCCTCTACTGTAATCCTATTACATCACACCATATTATCACTGAGATGCAACCACGATGTCCATAGCATTATTTTCTGAAACAGTACACAGCAAAGACAGGTACCCACAGCAAACACTCAGGTAAGAAAGACAATTCTCTGACTTACTATACCTACAGAAAACAGACTGAATTTTGAAATGTTAATGACCAATTGTTTGTTTGACTGACTTGTTTTGTTTCTCTGAGGTAGTTATTTCTGGTATTACTGTATACATGCAGGAAACAATTAAAAAATGCAGTGTTTCTGAAACTGCTCAACACTTTGTTGAAAAAATGACCTGTTGAGCGATATATTTAACCTTATAATGTTTAACGATGCAAAATAAAACTCTTTTCGGTGTTTAGGTCTGTAATACTGCAACATCATATCTAAATCCAACATAGGCCTTAGATCTGCTATGATGAATGCTGCAACTAGCACGTTTGCTAATAAAACTTGTGGATGTGAGTGGAAATCTGAGGTAAAATAGAGGGATGACAAAGCAGTCTTAAGGAGGTGGATTGAACAAGATTACTTCTGACGTATTTCTGAGCAGGTCTTGATCTGCACATTTCTTTGCTAAGCTCATATGCACATTAGTAGTGTTTTAAAAGAAACAAATGTAGGTGGTTTGTTAAGACTGACATTTGCTTATTCAGGTGTGTACAGTAGCATTAGTACAATACGTATGTTTGCAAGAGAACAGGAGCGCTGTGTGCAAACTCATTACTCTCAACAATATAATCTGATTGTATTTCTAATCCAACACCTACAAGAAAGTAATCTGCTAATTCCACCTCAACCTGGTTCATTGTAACATACTCTGACAGTGTCAAATCTACTTGGATTACATCAGAATCATTTCACTAGCGTAACCCATTATTACATAAAACTTCCCTTTTGTTTGTTCATCGCATATTGTCTGGAAATATCAAACGGAGTGAAGAAATGTTAACAACTTTTGGTCAGGAAGTTGCACAAAATGGGCATATTCGGATGGAGCAACAATTTACTATTATTTAAATTAAAACCACAAGCACAAACAAATGAATAAAGACAAACATTTCTGACAAGACTGTAATTTCTATCATCAGGTCTTCTTAGAGTATTCATCATGTCAGGTTCACCAGAAATTGAGGAACTGCCAGCAACACAAACAGGTAAAAACAGATTTAATATGTGACACTCAAAGAGAATTATAGATTATCATACTGGTTGCAGACCACATCCTGCTAACAGCTATTCGTTATTTACAGTCATGATGAGGTAATACTGGAGATTTCCCTCATAATGCTGTCATACACCCAAGATTATTTGTAATTAAAAACGTAATTATACTGTGGATCTGAAAACCGAATAAACAAAATCCATCAATCCACTGATTGATGACAAATTCAGATCTTAAATGTCAAAACACCTTCGCATCTCAGGGCCCAAAGGTGTGATCCACGACTGGAGGAAGTTCAAACTTGAGAGTGTAGACCATGAAAGCATTCCTCCCAACAAGAGAGAACTCCTCAGACAGATGTCCAACCCCAAATCCAGCCATGACGACATCCGGGAAAAAGTCAACCGCAAGGTAACAGTAAAAAAACACCTAACTGACATTTACATATAGCAAGTACAAAAAATGTGTAATTTTACAGGGTTAGTTTACCCAAACATCACCCTAATGTGGTTCCAAACCGGTAAGATCTTCATTCATCTTCAGAACACAAATTAAGATATTTTGGATGAAATCTGAGAGCTTTCTGACCCTGCGTAGGCAGAAATGCAACTGAGACGTTCAAGGCCCAGAAATGTGGTTTGACCATCATTTCATGAAGCTATGAGAATAGTTTTTGTGCACGAAGAACCAAAAAAAACCTTTCTTCTACTCTGTGTCAGTCTTTGACGCGCTTTCACCAGAGTGCCACGATTCATGTTTGTGGAAACCATATTTATTATTTATTTAGGATTCTTTTATGAACAATAAGTTCAAAACAACAGCATTTTCGTGAAATAGAAATTGTCTACCACTTTGATCAAATTAATGCATCCCTGCTAAATGAAAATATTAATTTCATACTTAAAAAAAAATCTCCAAACTTTTGAACGGCAGTGTATTTGCTTGACTTCTTTGACTGCTTTTCTTTTACTATTTGGTCTAATCCATTAATAAAAAAGTTTTATAAAGAAATTCATACATAAGCACAATTTAAACTGGGTTTTTTGTCTCTTCATGAAGCATTTTTTCAGACTAGTGGAAAGAAAACCTATAAAATACACTTTTAAGTGTATAGCACTTTATCTATTGGTGTCTGTAGATTTCAATTATAATACATCAGTAACACTTACATTTACACTGCTCACCAAGCCTGCATTTATTCAAATCGAAGCACAGCAAAAACAGTTCAATTTTGAAAACAACTGTTTTCTATTTGAAAATATTTTAAAATTCCTGTGATCAAAACTACATTTTCAGCATCATTACTCCAGTCTTCAGTGTCACATGATCCTTTAGAAGTCATTCTAATATGCTGATTTTTTTTTTTTTCAGGATTCTTTGATGAATAGAAAGATTCAAAGTTCAGCACTTTTCGAAATAAAAAGCTTTTGTAACATTAAACATTATTCCATTCAAAAGCTTGGAGTTTTTTGGAAAATAAATTATAGAAATGAATACTTTTATTTAGCAAGGATGGTTTAAATTGATCAAAAGTGATGATAAAGACATTTATAATCTTACAAAAGATTTATATTTCTGATAACTGTTGCTCTTCTGAACTTTCTATTCATCAAAGAAACCTGAAAAAAATTATATGCAGCTGTTTACAACATAATAATACTAATAAATGTTTTTTGAGCAGCAAACCAGAATACTGGAATGATTTCTGAAGGATCATGTGGCTGGAGTAATGATGCTAAAAAGTCAGCTTTGAAATCACAGTAGTAAAACATTCAAAATATATAAAAAAATATTTCTGCTGTACTTTGGATCAAATAAATACAGGCTTGAGCAGAAGAGATTTTTAATGTTTTAAAAAAGACTTTTGACTGGTAGTGTATATTCCTAAGCTTTTTGCGGAGGGGTAATTAGCCTGGATTTATACAACATTCTATTCCTTTCTAAAATTGTAAAAATTATATCAAAAATCTGGCTTCATCCAATGTTAGAATTTTTGTCCTAGAAATGTATGCAATTTAGCACATATCTAATTAGATAACACCTCATTTGCATATGTAAACATAATATTTCAGAAAACATGTAATACAAAAAAAATTGCAATTCTTCACATGGACCATTTTAACGATGTCCTTACTACTTTTCTGGCCTCTGAAAATGGCAGTTGCGGTGCTGTCTATATGCATGGTAAGAAAGCTCTCGGATTTCATCAAAAATATCTTCATTTGTGTTTTGAAGATGAACAAAGGTCTTACGGATTTGGAACGACATGACGGTGACAGAATGTTTCATTTTTGGGTGAACTAACCCTTTTAATTCAAATGTTTTAAGATAAATAGAATCATTTTAGAATCAATTCATTTAAGTTTGTTCAGTATGTTCACTATCAGTGTAAAAGTTGCGTCACATGTTTATTAAAACTGCTGTGTTACTGTGTCTGACCACATGCAGATGAGCGTTCAGGAGTACGAAATGATTAAAGAAGAGGACGAAAGGTGTCTGCGTAAGTATCGCAGGCAGTGCATGCAGGACATGCACGAGCGCCTGAGTTTTGGGCCTAAATTCGATGCTGTGTTTGAGTTGGATAGCGGGGAGGCCTTCTTGGATGTCATCGAGAAAGAGCACCACCTGACCGTGGTGGTTGTGCACATCTATGATGATGGGATCGAAGGATGTGATGCTCTCAACAACTGCTTGACTTGCCTGGCAGCAGAGTATTGCAGCGTCAAATTCTGCAGGATCCGAGCCTCTGACACAGGAGCGGGTGAGCGTTTTTCAGATGACGTTCTGCCCGCCCTGCTGGTGTACAAGGCTGGAGAGCTGCTGGGCAACTTTATGTGCTTCACAAAGCACCTGAATGAAGAGTTCTTCGCCACGGATGTGGAGCACTTCCTAAATGAGTATGGCCTGCTGCCTGAGAAAGAGTTTGCAGCCTGTCCCGACGAGGAAGAGAATGCTGACGTGGAATAATTGAGGAAATTCAAAGGGTGGAAGTGAATTACGTTAGTCAACCTGTCAGACTTGTTTCAGACGCTCTGACTACTGGGCCACGGCTCTAACAAACACGCACACCTTGAGGCATTTCCTAACACGTGATTTGCAGCGGTTAACACTTCATAGTGCTATCGAAAGCACACAGTCATGCTCGTTTCATTTGCCAGGGTTCCCACAATTATTGACTAATCCGTTTATAAAACTTTTCCATGCTTTTTTCAGACCTATTTATGAAGCAGTTCAGCCAATAGGCAGCGAAAGTGAAAAGACAAAAATAAATTGTCAGTTCCACAGGGAAGTTCTCCGCTATTTTGTTACACAGTGTTTTGGTCGATTCAAGTATAAGTGCTGATTTGATGTCCTTCCTCAATCCTGTTCTCCTGTTTTAAAACTATTTTGTCTATTTAAAGGGCTAGCTCACCCAAAAATGACATTTACCTCTGGTTTACTCACCCTCAAACCATCCTAGGTGTATATGACTTTCTTCTTTCAAGATGATTACAATCGGAGTTATATTAAAAAATGTCATGGCTCTTCCAAGCTTTATAATAGCAGTGAAAGGGTGTTAAGATTTTAAAATCCCCAAAAATGCATTCATCCATCATAAAAAGTACTTCACATGGCTCCAGGGAGTTCAAGGGATAGTTTACCCAAAACTGAAAACTGGATGTTTATCTGCTTACCCCCAGGGCATCCAAGAAGTAGGTGACAAACAAAGATTTTTAACTCAAACCGTTGCGGTCTGTCAGTCATATAATGGCAATCAATGGGCACCAAATATTTGAGAGTAACAAAAACATACACAGACAAAACCAAATTACACCCTGCGGCTTGTGATGATGCATTGAGGTGTTAAGACACAAAACGATCGGTCTGGGCAAGAAACTGAAAAGTAATTATTTATATTTATTGATTTAATGATATTTATATTTATTATCATTATTTTTCACAACAGCCAGCGCGTACTCGGGCAATGTAGTCGGTGAACAGTCAACGCACCCGGATGAGTTCGCACAAGGAAACGTAATCTTTTAGTTTTTAATTTGTTGCCAGAATCAGGAAAAGCACAAGTATTTACAAATTTGAGCAGCTGCTATGCACTGTGTAAACAATAAGAGACATATACTTGCCACAAATCGCTTCCGCGCATGCATCTTCTGTGCAAGAGAACGTTGACGCGCTGCATGCCGGCTGTTGTGAATGCGCGCAGGACAGTTAAACGTTGCGGTGGATTAGAGGTAAATAATGATATAAATACTGTTCAGTTTCTTGCACAGACCGATCGTTTTGCGTCTTAACACCTCAACAAATCACCACAAGCCGCAGGGTTTAATTTGGTTTTGTTTGTGTATATTTTTTTTACTATCAAAGATTTGGTGCCCATTGACTGCCATTATATATTGAGTTAAAAATCTTTGTTTGTGTTCTACTGAAGAAACAAAGTCACCTGCATCTTGGATGCTTTGGGGGTAAGCAGATAAACATCCAGTTTTCTGTGTATTCCGTTTCAACACAGTTAGGGTAGGTCAAAAATCTCCCACCTCATTTCCTCCTCCAACTTCTTTTTTGCAAAGGGCGTTTGACCTTCTTTGCACATTTGCTTTGTAAACACTGGGTCAGTACTTCAGCGATGAAGGGCGATTTTGAAGTTGGAAGAAAAAAATGAGACAGGAGGTTTTCGGCATACCCCAACTGTCATGAACCGGAATACACAAAGAAAATAACAGATTGTTTCACTAGATAAGACCCTTCTTCCTCGGCTGGGAATCGTTTAAAGCCCATTGAAGCTGCATTTTGGAAGTTCAAACTCAGGCACTATATGGAGAAAAATCCTGAAATGTTTGCCTCAAAAAAACTCATTTCTTTACAACTGAAGAAAGAAAGACATGAACATCTTGGATGACAAGGGGATGAGTACATTATCTGTAAATTTTTGCTCTGAATGTGAACTTCTCCTCTTAAAAAAAGTGTTTCATGAGCACCAAAACAGCATATTAAAATGATTTCTGAATTATGGGAACTCTGATAGTAGCCATCTAATTTAAGCATGCTTTGGCTTGCCACATGGAGCAATTTGACATGAGAGTCAAACTGTCACACTGTGACACTGTACTTGTCATCCATTGAGTATCGAGCCGCTATCTGCTTAATGAATAAAAAATATGAGAAAATAAATGTGATTTCATATGTTGTAATGCTGCACCACATGACATCAGGATGACTGACTTCAAAAAGTCTGAGAGAGGCTAAGAACACTCCTCGCTCCTTTATGTCTCCATGACTAGTTTTGAGCTACAAATGCCATTCCAGGTAAAACATGTCCCGACATGTCCCCAAATAACTCATAAATCACACCGTTACTGTGTGTATGAGAGAGTGTTCATGTGTAAGTGCACGTTTTGAGGGTGCAGGGGAATGTGGTTCTGGTCAGAATATCATTGTTAACACTAAATGACTTGGTTAAGGATATAAAATAATGATTTTGGGGTCTTTAAAAGGGGGTCCAACAATTATAGTGTGATATTTGTAGCAATAGCCAAAAATACATTGTATGGGTTTTCTTTTATGCCAAAAATCATTAAGATATTAAGAAAAGATCATCTTCCATCCTATCGTAAATATATAAAAACGTAATTTTTGATTAGTAATATGCATTGCCGAGAACTAAATTTGGACAACTTCAAAGGCGATTTTCTAAATATTTGTTTTACACCCCCAAATTCCTGATTTTTAAATAGTTGTATCTCGACCAAATATTGTCCTATCCTATCAAATCATACATTAATGGAAAGCTTAATTATTCTGCTGATGTATAATTATTACCCTTGCCATATACATTATATAAAACATTACGATTTCCCTCCTTGGTCTGAAAAACGTTTTAGACCCCTGATTTAAAAGGGAAGGAGTGTCTCATTACAATCAATCACAAAAAAAGTTTTCAGGAATTATATTTAACGCCAAGGGCATTTTCCATTCAGTAAAATTTAACATATCAGTTCCTTTGCCTTTATTACTGAACTGTTACAGAAGCCAGAAGAAACTGGTTTGATAATGACATGACAAATGGCACAATGACAATAAACTGTGGGAAGCCGCAAACATTCTGTAAGAACACGTGCAGGATGACGACAGTTAACGTTTTTCTTTTGATCTGTTACTAAAGCTGCATGTCTGAAAACATTCCCCTAGTGGGCAATCATACAACAAAGAAAATTGTAAATGATGTTATGATGTAATGCTGTTATTTAATTAATAGGTTTTAAATATATATTTTGAGCTAAACTATATGAGAACAGACTAAATTCAGTTAAAAATTAAAATGCAACATTATAAAATTACATTCTGAAGAACTGTGCTTACAACAGTAAGTTTTCAGCAAGACACAAAGCCATTCCATAAAGAAATTGATTTATTGGTCTGAACAAAGCCTATCACTTAACAAACATCACTGATGCTCGTGTCTTTTGATAAACATTTCATTTCAGAAAAATGGCATCAGGGAGCATCAGTGAGTTGAAACATAATTCTCTATATTGTCATCGTATAGTGTAACATTGAAATTCGTCTTGACTCAAATAGCCAAACCTATCGATCAGAAGGGAGTTCCACAGATTTTGCCATGCATTTTATATAATCCTATAATCGTCCAAATTTAAGAATTGCATTTGAAATCATATTTAAGACCATACAGTATATTATACACACTCACCTATGCACACTTATACACTCACTCATACAAACATATTTGCCATTTCCATTGTCATTCACTGAGATACAGTAGAGATGTGGCAGTGGCAAGGAGAGCAATGCCTGCTGCTACGGCCACACCTGTAGAGAGAGAAAGAGAAGTCATCAGTCATCAAGAGGTGGAAATGGACCAATGGGAATCTGAGAATGTCTCTAGAAAGCATAGGAATCACACAAAGTAAAACATGGCCGCTCAATTTAATGTTAACCTACAAAAATGTGTGCTATTGAAGTGTCTGTGCGGAGTTTGAAAGCTGAATACAGATAATCTGTAAAGACTCTAGGTTTATTTGTGTGCATTCAGAATAACAAGGAAACGTTGCGCTTTAGTACAATAATGAAAGCAAACAGGATGTGCTTTCTGCCATCTCGGTCTCTTGTCAACTTGAGTGTGAAACTTTAAAACTCTGTGTATACTTGCCTTACAGACATGAAAATATATTTGTAGAGAGTGAATTGTCTACTTTTAAATGAACCAGAAACAATATTCTTAGATTATGTAATCCGTATGAAACATGCACATCACTACTGTCGCTGACTTCAGCTGAAAACAAAGCAAGCACTAGTTTAGCAATTATTAAAACGTTAATGCAGCCTTCTTGCGGTTTTTCCTTGACACATTCATAATTATTATATATTCCGGTGTGCTGTGGCAAGCTTTTTTTTTTTGCATGAGTTTGAATGTTTATTAGTCTATGTAGGCAATTAAAGGCTCACTATTACACTGTGTGCATAATTATAGGCACGTTGATATTGTGGTCATGTTTTTTTCCAAGCACATTTGACCAATTCCAAACCACATCAATCTTAATAACTACTATTCATTTTCTATTTAATTATTTATAAGTGATATATAATTGTCCATGAAGGCTGGAAGTAAAAAAAATTCTTATATTCAGGTGTGCAGAATTATTAGGCACATTTTCTTTCACAGATAAAATGAGCCAAAAAAGAGATTTACCTCAGACTGAAAAGTCAAAAACTATTAAATGCCCACGAGAAGGATGCAATACTAATCCAATACTGAAATTTGCAAAGTTAAGGCATGACCACCGGACAGAAAAACGCTCGTTGTGTCTGCATTGTCAGAAAAAAACAGGTGGAGGAGAAAACATGCATGTTAATTGCTAAAAAAAAGTAAGAATTAATGTTAAGAATTAGATATGAAACCATCAGGAACCATTTAGTCTCCAGCGCCACCGTTTTCCAGAACTGCAACCTACCTTGAGTCTCCAGAAGTGCGATGTGTCAGGTTCTCAGAGACTTTGCTTGGGCAAAAAATCCTACAAATTGACCCTCAATTTATAAGAATAACATTCTGAAGTGTTGTGAAACACATTTTTTTATAGGCTTTATAGACAGATGAGTTGAGAGAAGGACCAGCACCACATCCTTTTGTAGCACTCTTTCAAAAATATATTTTCCAGAATCTGGTAGTAAGTTTTAAGAGTTCATTTTGGTCCATCTCTGCAAGACAGATATTTCAGGATAGGAGATGGACTAAAACTGAAGTCCCAAAACTTACAGCCAGATTCTGGAGGATAAACTCGAAAGAGTGCTAACAGAGGATGTGGTGCTGGTCCTTCAAGAGCCACTCTCAACTTATCTGTCTATAAAGCCTATAAAAAAACACTTTCTGTTTTCACAACACTTCAGAATGTTATTCTTATTAATTGAGGGTCATTTTGTAGGATTTTTTGCCCAAGCAAAGCCTCTGAGAACCTGACACATCGCACTTCTGGAGACTCAAGGTAGGTTGCAGTTCTGGAAAACGGTGGCGCTCGAGACTAAATGGTTCCTGATGGTTTCATATCTAATTCTTACCATTAATTCTTACTTTTTTTGCAATTAACATGCATGTTTTCTCCTCCACCTGTTTTTTTCTGACAATGCAGACGCAACGAGCGTTTTTCTGTCTGGTGGTCATGCCTTAACTTCCAGTATTGGATTAGTATTGCATCCTTCTCATGGGCATTTAATAGTTTTTGACTTTTCAGTCTGAGGTAAAAATTTTGGCTCATTTTATCTGTAAAAGAAAATGTGCCTAATAATTGTGCACACCTGAATATAAGGAGTTTTTCACTTCCAGCCTTCATGGACAATTATATATCACTCATAAATAATTAAATACAAAATGAATAGTAATTATTAAGATTGGTTTGAAATTGGTCAAATGTGCTTGAAAAAAAAATATGACCACAATGTCAACGTGCCTAATAATTATGCACACAGTGTATGATATAGTTTATTAATAAATGTGCGACTAATAGTCGACTAATGCTTAAAATGAATGACTACTAGTCGACCAGAAAAATCTTAGTCGAGGACAGCCCTGTTTTGTGCCCAGCGCATTGTTATTGTTAACTATATTGATTTTTCACTGAGAAACAGAGTTATCTACATTAATATGAATAATTATGAATAATATTTGGCACTCACCAGCATAATATTGAGAGGCTTTCTGAATTTTGGGATTTTCTGGTTGGACTTCTGAGGGGACATGCTTAGTAGAATCATCATCATGGCTGTCAGTTATCTCTGATCCAGAAAAAGCAGAAAATACTGGAAAAAAAACACATGCACAAACATGTAAAATGTAATTGCTAGGTATTGTAGGCTTGTAACACTAGAAACAAGAAAGAAGAGGAAAACAGTCTTGTCTTTTCAAGTTGAGGGTTGTGTTGACAGAGATGATAATCCAACATTCCCTGAAGGCCTTGTTATTAGAATGGATCAGATATTCTATAGCCTGCGGCTAGTCATATTACCTCTTCCACATTTTTCCATTAGTGGGCAAACTTAAACTGGTTTGAACAAGAGGCGAGGTGTTGCTGGCTATTATTTTGGAGGAGAAACGAGGCAGGGTGTGTCACAAGAGGTCTTTATGCACCCATTTTAACAAGGTTTATCCTATAGTCACACACCTATACACATTCTTTACCATTTAACCATAAAGGCCCCACAATCCTTGTGTTCAGTCATCCCTGAATCCTAACGACTTTGCAAGGACTTGCTCTACATTGCACAATACCCTAGTAACACATCTGAGGTCCACCTGGAAATGCCTAGAGGTTATACAAACCAATACAACAGTGTGATTCCATAAGTACAGACTTTCCCTGCTGAAAAATTATAATGGTTTCTACTACAAATACCATTACAAACCATCAACTTTTAACCATTAAAAAATGGTTTTCTATAGTGTGTTTTGGTACATATTCCATTAGGATTTAGCAGTTTTAACAAGGTATCAATAGAAGGCGACCAATTACCAGTAGAAACCCATGGGGTCCATTACAGGTTTCATTAAAACCAATACAAATCCCATAATAAATCATCTTTAAATATGGAAAACATACATTGATTGCTCTCCAAACTAGTATCTATGTCCTCTTCTGGTGTTTCGCAGTCTAGCATCTCTTTTAGACGCTCGGCCACATCAGATGTACTTTCGTCTGGGAACATGTAGTCGCACACAGACAGGCCGGAGATGGGCATCGGTGCAAACACACGCCGAGGAAGGGCCTGTTGCCCACTGCACAGACCTAGAGAAACAATATGTATTGAATTATGAATACATCTATTATTGCACTACGTACAAAACGCTGTCACTCAATGAAGACAAATGCGGCAGCCTACTGCCATCTAGTGGTAACGTCTTGATGTTTGCAAAAGTTTGTTGTGGAACTTCAAGGGACAGTCCACCCAATGACCCGATTCTGTCATCATTTAGTCACACTCATGACATTTCAAAATTGAATGACTTTCTGTCTACTGTGGAACTTAAAACAAGATGTTGGTAACCATTTTCATTTGCTGTTTGTATGGAAGTCAAGGGAAACCAGCTGTTAGGTTACTAATATTCTTCAAAATATCTTCTTCTATGCTCCTCAGAAAAAAAAAGTCATACACGTTTGGAACGACATTAGGGTGAGTAACTCATGACAGAATTTTCATTTTTGAGCGAATTATCTTTTTTTAACAGCACATGTAAGACATGATAGACCACCGTACCTTTTTGACTTCCTTCATTTATTAAAAGATCTTCCAGAAACATCTCCACTCTGGAGCAAACCGTGTTTATGATGTCTCTCTTAATGGCCTACCAGTACAAAGAGAATTTAAAACACAGTAAATAACAGGCAAACAGGAAAAAAAAAAGTGTATTTGATCAGTTTTCTGATCATGACAAATGTGTGAAATAATGCTACGGCTGGTAATCAATAAATGTCTCATACTAAAATTCTTTTGCTTAAAAGTTGCCTAACATATCTTGAAAATGTTAATTATTTTACCAAAATAAGAGGATCATACAAAATGCATGTTATTTTTTTATTTAGTACTGATTTGAATGAGAGGCGTTTATATCTAGTCCACAAGAGAAAATAATAGTAATTTGTCATTTGTAAAAATGACTCTGTTTAAGGTTACATATACTTGATTTCTAATACTGTGTTGTTACCTGAATAATCCACAGCTGTTTTTGTTTTGTTTGCTTAGTGATAGTAGTTCATGAGTCCCTTGTTTGTCCTGAACAGTTAAAAGTTAAAACTGCCCACTATTCTTCAGAAAATCCTTCAGGTTCCACAAATTAAATTTTTTTTTTTTTTTTTTTTTTTTTTTAGCATTTTTGTGTGTTTGAGCCCTTTCCAACAATGACTGTTTGATTTTGAGATCTATCTTTTCACACTGTGGACAACTGAGGGACTCACATGCAACTATTACAAAAGGTTCAAACACTCACTGACACTTCAGAAGGAAACATGATGCATTAAGAGCCGGGGGTGAAAATTTTTTGCGTTTGAAGTTCAGGGTAAATTTAAAATATTTTGTCTTCTGAGAAACATGAAAGTATCTTCTGTAGCTTCTGAAGGGCAGTACTGAACAACAACAAAAAAAACTTTATTCTGTTCAAAAGTTTACACCCCTGGCTCTTAATGCATTGTTTTTCCTTCTGAACATCAGAGAGCGTTTGAACCTACTTATATTTGAATTACTTAGTAAAATAATTAACATTTTGCAGATTCTGCAAGGTGTATGTAAACTTTTGACCTCAACTGTATATCAAACATTAGCTGCATCTCATTTCTGAGGCTGCCTTCTTTTGGAGGTCGCATTTGAAGCTTGCATATGTCATCGTTGCAGTCTAATTTTAGAAAAGCAACTGTTAAATTGCAAAGTAAAAAAAATAAATTACAATATTTTACACCTTATAAGGAAGAACAGTCAATTTTATTAAGGTTACTTTCTTTAAATAAGACATCCTTGATAATGCATGCGGCTTACAAATGTGACCTCCAGAGAACACAGCGTCCAAATTGAGATGCAGATTTTGTCTCGTAACAATATGGTAGTGAAACATTGCACATCCTTAAGCATATAGCAGTATGAATAGGCATTAGTGACCTGTGCTGCATGTCTGGCTTTGGGTTTGTTATTGTGGATGTAGGCTCTGCAGTGAACCACCCCTCGAACCCTCATGGAGCCACTGCACACCTGAACCAGAGCACTGCACCGCTCATTCAGCTCTGACTGTTCCTGTGACATTGACACTTATTGTACATTTGACAATACGCACATATATGCCTCATTGATAACGTACATGAGAAGACACTTTTATAAAAGAAGATGCTCACATCTGAGACAAAGATCCGTGCTGGCAGTGTCTGACGATGGGTTGTTTTTGGGTTCTTTTTCTGAAAAGAACAAACATGTGCCTCAGCTCACATGTAGAATCAATACAACGCAAGAATGACAGAATGATGTTTTTACCTGTCCTGATATGAGTTCAGAGTCATCTAATGCCTGTCTGCCATTTATGAGACAGTATGCAGTCTCAATCTGTTTAGCCCACCTTCCAAGTCCATCCTGGATAAGGGAGGCAAATGAAGATTAAATTCAAGACCTATTAACCTACTGCTCGTTTTCAAATCTACATTTTGAATTCTCCACAAAATCCTCCCCAAGCAAAACACCATCTTGTCACCTTCATGCATTTGTCTGTGTTGTCAGAAGAAGATCCTGTCACAGGGATCTGCAGATCCACCTCAACAGAGCAGGTCAGCATGGGCCAGGATGATGAAACACCTGTCTGATACTTCCAGTCTGCCGGCTTGGCTGAACTCTATAAATCCAAAAGTAAATAAAACACAGCTAAATAGTACAGTGCCTTGCGAAAGTATTCATACCCCTTAATTTTTTTTCACATTTTGTTATGTTGCAAAAACAGAATTGTCAGAACTTCATACATTTATTAAAAATAAAAAAAACGATATAAGTCTATTGCATAAGTATTCATACCCTTAACTCAGTACTTTAGCGGAAGCACCTTTACAGCTTCAAGTGTTTTTGAGTAGGATGCATGATGCAACAAGATTTCCACATAATCATTTTCGCAATTATCTGTGATTCTTCTACTGCCACAACATTTGCTTTTGGGATGGTAATCTGCAGGTGATGAGCAGTGCCTGGTTTTCTTCAAACATGATGCTTGGAATTAAGAATTACAAGTGTGTTTTCATGTGTCTTCACTGAGAAGAAGATTGAGTTTGTCCACACCACCATAAAGCCCAGATCGGTGGAGTGCAACAGTGATGTTTGTTCTTCTGTAAGTTTCTCCTCTCTCCACATATGATCATGGAGCTCAACAAGAGTGACCATCAGGTTCTTGGTCACCCCTCTAGCCAAGGTCCTTCTCCATTAATTGCTCAGTTTGGCCAAGAGGCTAGCTCTAAGAAGAGCTATGGTTTGGGGCAGCCATGGCCTAATGGTGAGAGAGTTGGGAGCTTGTAACCCAAAGGTTGCTGGTTCGATTCCCACACCGGCAGGAATTGAAGGTGGGGATTGTGAATAAACAGCGCTCTTTCCACCTTCAATACCATGATTGAAGTGCCCTTGATCAAGGCACTGAATCCCCAGGTGCTGGAGCAATGGCTGCCCACTGCTCCGGTGTGTGTTCACAGTGTGTGTGCACTTGGATGGGTTAAATGCAGAGGACCAATTTCGAGCATGGGTCACCATACTTGACAATATGTCACGACTTTCACTTTCACTTATGCGTAATGGAGACTACATGTTTTTGTGAACCTTTAATGCAGCAGATTTTTTCCCCAGATGTGTGGCTTGATGCAATCTTGTCTCTGAGCTCTACAGGTAGTTTTTTTACTTTAGGGCTTGGTTTTGCTCTGATATGCATTTTCAGCTTTTAGACCTTTTAATAAGATGTGTGTGCCTTTCCAAATCATACCCATTCAATTGAATTTGCCACAGCTTAGCTTCACCTGAAGTGTAGTAACATCTAAAAGCAATAATGAATGCTCCAGAGCAAAATTTCAACCATCCCAGATAAGGGTATGAATACTTATGCAATGGAATCATTTTTATTTTTTAATAAATTTGCAAAGATGTTAAAAACAGTTATTTTGGTTTGCCATTATGGTGTATGGAGTGTAGATTGATGTGGGGGAAAAAAAGTAATTTAAAACAGTTTAACATAAGGCAGCAAACGTAACAAAACATGGAAAAAAATGAAGAGGTATAAATACTTTCGAAAGGCACTGTAAATACAATAGTATTTGTCAATCTATTCCAAGCTCCAAGACAAAAAAAGTCTGTCTTACCTTTGGATCTTTTACATCAAATGTTTTGCAGACAGTTCTGTACATTTTAAGTCAAGGATCATGTAAACTTATGTGGTTAATAATAAACAGTGATGTGTTTAGATCACAGAGAAAAATATGCAGGGTAATAGCTGGAGGAAGTTTGCAGGATACTTCTTTGTTTTGGAGCAGATATGCAGGGTGACTCGATCAGTCACATCCTCCTCTGACAATTCCCACAATCTTCCTTTGGTTGTGTATTTATCCATGGCAAATATAAGCTGTAAAATGTAAAAAGACCAGCATAGAAGTAAGTGATTACGTGATGATGGTCTACTAAATAATCTTTAATAAAACAAGCTAAAATGATCCAGTCATTTTCAAAATTATTAGCATAATGCATTTAATTAAATTTAATTGAATTATTGAAAAATGTAATAATACATTAAGATTTTTTTTTATTATTAAAAAAGCAATTAAAAACAAGTTTATTCTAACAAATAAACAAATTAGCAAATAAACAAATCAAAAACCATACCCTTTTTAATGAATTTTGGGCATCTTTGGAGAGTTCAGGTGGGGTTACTAAAAACAGGCCAAGAATACAAAGACCTCCTGGTAACATGCGGGACACCTAAAGTAGGAAAAGTCAAAATAACTGTACAACTAGACAGTAAAACATTTTTAAAGCTACCGTGCAAGTTATGCGACATCAGGCTAATCACCTGCTTGGCATGTTCTGTGACCCACTCCACATCTATGTCATCCAGAGGGCTGACCCCTCTCTGAGCCTTCGGCTGTCCCTCACTCTCTCTGTGAGGAGTCTGCACAGCCAGCACCACAAAATCTCTCTGAGGAGAGGACTGTGAAAAGAAAATAGTTAGGAAATATAGTTGTTTGTACTGACATTATTAGATATAAACAAGTTTAGTTTCCTTACTTGACCAGCCAGGAGTCCGGTCACACATGATCCAGGAGCTGGCTGAAGCCCGCCAAGATATTCCTCCACAGCTTCATCTACAAAGTAACTCCTACCCATTCTGCCTCTAAACATAATAATAATAATAATAATTCAATAGTGTGCCATGTTCACCTGCTTGCAACTGCAATAAATTACCAAACGTACACTACCAGTCAAAAGTTTGAACAGTAAGATTTTAATGTTTTTAAAGAGGTCTCTTCTGCTTACCAAGCCTGCATTTATTTGATCCAAAGTACAGCAAAAACAGTAAAAGTTTGAAATTTGTAATCAAAGCTACATTTTCAGCATCAATACTCCAGTGTCACATGATCCTTCAGAAATCATTCTAATATGCTGATTTTTTTTTTTTACAGTTGCATAATTTCTATTCAGAACACTTTGAATAGAAAGATCATCATTTATTTGAAATAAAAAGTTTTGTAACATTATACACTACACCAGCCTAAAGCTTGGAGTCTGTATAATTTTTTCTTTTCTTTTTTGGGGACATAAATCATAGAAATTAATACTTTTATTTAACGAGGATGCTTTAAATTGATCAAAAGTGATGATAAAGGCACTTATAATGTTACGAAAGATAAATGCTGTTTTTCTGAGCTCTCTATTCATCAAAGAAACCTGAAAGAAAATCTACTCTTAATAAAAATACAACATAATAAAAATTGAGCAGCAAATCAGAACATCAGAATGATTTCTGAAGGATCATGTGACTGGAGTAATCATGCTAGAAATTCAGCTTTGATATCGGAGAAATTGATAACATTTTTAAATATATTCAAATAAAAAACAGTTATTTTAAATAGTAAAAATATTTCAGAATTATACTATACATATTATATTATATTATGTTTTTGTTGTACTTTGGATCAAATAAATGCAGGCATGGTGAGCAGAAGAGACTTTTAAAAAAAAAAAAGATTAACTCTTACCGTTCAAAAATGTTGACTTGTAGTGCATGGTGCACTTCCAAACAGATGCAAAATGTTAAAATACCTTTGTTTTGACATTATAATGACAAAATATTGACATTTAGACAGGTATCACAGTTATTAAGGGGATTCATTTTATTATTATTATTATTATTATCTGTAACGTTACAGTGCAAATGAGCATTTAAAACTGTGTCCAGTCTTCTCAATGATAGTACATAATGATAGTCTATTTTAGTCAACCTTTTGTACATGACAAACGTGGGAAATAATTTTTATATTATGGCCGATAATAAATTGACAATATTTAAATTCTGTGCTATTTTGTCAAAATATAACACTCAAAAAAAAAAAAAACTGCTAAGCGCTAAAAGTAAATTTAGGAATCAAACATTATAACATACAGTATTGAAAAATGAATATAGTTATTATTACACTTTATTTTTTAGCAATCGCTGTTTCTACAGCTTAGTTCCAAAATGAAGAACAGAAGCAGGTACGTCTCACTATGAATGTAATCAAAAAGTAATACATTTGCAAGGACAACTACTTCAAACATATTTAACAATAATATTTAAGGAAACATACATTATAACAACAATGTTACAGAACATATTGCAACGAAAATCTTTAAACCTACCTCAGATCATGCACACTTCTTCAGTTCAGACAGCTGATGAGTTCTCAGTGGACCCAATACGTGTGACATACCGTCGCATCAAACACACGCTCCTCGGTTCAAGAGACCTGATTGGACAATACGTCTGTAAGTCCATGCTGCTTTGCGGCTTGAGTTTACATCGCTCAAATATGACGTAAGGGCAGCTAGCTGCTAATGCTAACTCTAGCAGTGTTGCCGGAGAGATGGCGGCACTTCTTCAGCAAGCGCTGGAGAGAACTGAGATTAACAAACTGCCGAAAGCAATACAGAACAAGCTCGAGAAAGTTCTGTCGGAGCAGCAGACGGAAATAGACTCAGTGAAATCACAGTACGAGCGATATAAAGCAGACTGCGGTGAGTAACGGTAACTGTTAGCAGGAGGGCCAGAGACTCATTCAACAGCTGTGTGTCTTATACACTAATAGTGTACTGTCTGACTAGACAGCATGTTTAGGCATCATAAATGTATTCCAAATCGTTAAAGAACAAGTTGTCTGGTTAATTATTTTGTTAAGGCTTGTTTGTTTCTTTTTTGTCCACTTGAACTTTGTGTGTAGTTGACGAGATAAGCATAATTACTTTATTCTTACAATTATTATTTATCTCCATTAATCATAAGTGCATTGTCATAAAGTTTCAAACCAACTGTCAGTATGAATTGTCCCAGTAAACATGTTCATGTTTGTAATGAACAGAGCAACAGTACTTTAATCTTGAGAAGAAGCTAGCTGAGAGTCAGGAGCAGTTCTTGTCCCAAAGTAAAGAGTATCACAGTATTAAGGAGGAGAACGGCCGCCTTGGTAAGTACTTTGCAAAATATTCTGGTTTTATACAATGTGGGTTGTATTGACACAGCGTTGCTGTATATTAAGTGTGCTTGTGCTTTCTTAAAGCCGAGGAACTTAAGAAGCTAAAAGATTTAGAGGAAGAGCAGGGGACAACGCAGGAGGTAACTACAAGTCTCTCACCTGTTATGCTTCATATTCACATTCATAGTCGAATGACGATGAAGATATCACACGTTTTTGCATTTCAGAGTAAGCCGCAAAGAGCCAAATATGAAATCGAGGCAGAAAACAGAGAACTCTCGCGGATGCTTGAGAAGAGATCTCAAGAAGTTGAAAATCTCAGCGGTATGAGTTATTTATTGCACTGTTTTTGCAAAAGTAATTGAGGTTGGCATTGACATTGGAGTGTAATGGCGTTAAACCGAATAGCATTGTATTCATTACTTAATTTTGAGCACCAAAATATCAGTGCAGATACATGTGAAATGTCATAATTTCCAATACCATAGCAAAAACTACTATGCTTTTGAACTCCGTCCTTTGTTTAAAAGTTAATTATTAATATACACCACCATTCAGTAGTGTTTAGGGTCAGTAAGATTTAATTTTTCTTTTATGTTTTTGAAGAAGACTCTTATGCTCACCGAGGCTAGGTTTATTTGGTTAAAATATGCTAGAAACAGTAGTAATAATATTAAAAATAATTACAATATTTATAATATTACAAATAATAGATAAATTGTTTTCTATTTGAATATATTTTAAAATTATTCTTGTGTTGCCAAAGCTGATTTTTCGGTAGCCATCACTTCAGTCTTCAGTGTCACATTAAAAATTATGATACCAGTCAAAAAAAATTTAATAGTAAGATTTTTAATGTTTTTTACTATTTAAAATAACTGTTTTCTATTTGAATGTATTTTAAAATGTAATTTATTCCTTTGATTTCATCATTACTACAGTCACACGAACGATCCTTCAGAAATCATTCTAATATTTTGACTTGTTGTGCAAAAAATATTTATTATTATTATTATTATTAGTAGTAGTAGTAGTAGTAGTAGAGCAGTTTTTTTTTTCAGGTTTTTTTGATGCATAGAAAGGTCAGAAGAACAGCATTTATCTGAAATGGAAATCTTTTGTAAAATTAAAATTAATTTCTATAAAAATAAAAAAATAAATATACTGACTCTAAGCTTTTGAATGGTGTAGTGTATAATGTTACAAAAGCTTTTTATTTCAGATGAATGGTGATGTTTGGATCCTATTTTTATCAATGAATCCTAAAAAAAATTACTCAGCTGTTTTAAATATTGATAATAACAATAATAATAATAAATGTTTCTTGACCAGCAAATCAGAATATTAGAATGATTTCTGAAGGATCATATGACACTGAAGATTGGAGTAATGATGCTGAAAATTTAGCTTTGATCACAGGAATAAATTACATTTTAAAATATATTCAAATAGAAAACAGTTGTTTAAAAAAAAAAAAAAAAAATCTGTACTTTGGATCAGATAAATGCAGGTTTTGTGAGCAGACTTCTTTAAAAACATTAAAAATCTTAAATAAAATGTAAATTAAAAACAAAATAAATAATAATAATCTTACTGACCCCAAACATTGAATGGTGGTGTAAGTATTAGTAAATGAAATTAAAACAGTGGAATGCAGCCTTTAGGTATTTGTAGATTAATAAATATTATTTTGAATCAAGTAAACAGTTAGTCAGAAACAAATTGATTAATCGCATGTACAGCTGCTTGGTACTAAGTTCTAAAGTACCAATGCTTTTGACATCTGTAATTGCTAAAATGTATTTTATCTTATTATATAGAGGATCTTAAACGTCTCAACGACAAACTCGTGGAGACCAACACAATCAAGATGGAGCTCCAGCTTAAATTAGATGAACTTCAGTCATCTGAGGTTTCCATTGAGTATCGTGAGAAGCGTATGGAACAAGAGAAGGAGCTCCTTCAGAATGAGAACACATGGCTGAATGCAGAGCTGAAGAGTAAGACAGATGAGCTGTACACAGTATCCAGAGACAAGGGCAAAGAGAACCTGGAGCTCAAGTGCTCTTTAGAGAGCAAGAAGCAAGAGGTGTGTGGAATTAAGATGCTTATTTATCAGTTGAGCTATATTATTATTATTATTATTATTAGATCGCTTATTGCCTACAATCTTACATACTGTATGTCATAATCAGGTGACCAGACTTCAGGACCAAGTGAACACGCTCAAGAAAAACAATGACAGCATGCAGAAGAGTACTGAGGATCTCATGAACAAGCTCAAAGAGGTTCACTATAACCTTCATGTTCTTATTTAGTTTAGCATTTCACATGAATGAGAAATTAAGTTAAAGTTGTGTTGTTTGTCTTTTATTTTTAGGCTAAAGAACAACGGGCCTCCATGGAGGAAAAGTATCGCAACGAGCTAAATGCTAACCTCAAGCTCTGTAATTTGTACAAGGTCAGTAAATGTTAATATTTGTTGTGCAGGATCCAGTGTTAATGTATAGTATGATTAAAATTTGAACCCTTTTGTGTGTTAACAGGGTGCAGCAGCAGACTCTGAGGCCAAGAACGCAGAACTAAACAGAGCTGTAGAAGAACTCAACAAACTGTTGAAGGAGGCTATGGAAGGTTTGAAAACTAAAAATGCTTATTTAATTAACATATTTATTTATTTTATTCATTTTAGTTCATTCCTGTAGCTCAGACATTGGAGAATGGCACAAGTAGGGCCCTATGATTTTCACAATGTGGAAAACGCGGACGGAATCGTGGAATCATAAAAAGAGATTAACTGTGTAATGCAGAATGTCACGGAATTAGCCAATTTTTGGCTGTATAAATTAAAAGTAAGTCAGTGCACTTAAATCAAAATGTGATATGGACTAGTGTCTGTGAATATTAAGCCATTTAAATATACATTCTGTATGTTCTTGATTTAAAAAAACAAACTGCTTTTAGAGTCACTTTACAGTTTCTTTTGAGGAAAAACTATTGTCATATCATATATACAGAAACAAAACACTTCATGACAACCTATCAAAGTAATAGTTTGGTTTAACTTAAAGAAAATGTGACAGAAATGTATGATTTTTATATAATGATAGTATTACTACTAATGATAAAATTATTATTTACACAATTTTTTTTTTTTTTTTACCAGAACACAACACAGTATTTCTGGAAAAAATAAAAATTTTTATGAAATCAGTTAATTAGAGATGCTTTTCGTTACTAGAATTTACTGAAACCATTAAAATGGAACCCAGAAAATTGATGGATAAATACATTTTTGGTGAAATAAAAGTGGATTTGAGAGAGAAAAAAAACGACCTATTTTATAGGGCCTTAAAAATACAAGTTTGGTTAAATTTTTAATGAGTTGCTGTTACATTAAGTTGTTTTTTTATTTCAATTAATTGGATATTAATAAAATTTAATTAAACCATTTAAAAAGTCTAGGAAAATGAAAACAGAAATAATAGAATCCAGAAAAATGAAAAAGTAACAAGGAATTTAGGGGAAAATAAAACGGATTTCATAAGGCCTTATGCTAGCAACCAAGATCATGTGTTCAATTCCTAGGGACTAAACTGATCTGATAATGTACAGTATTAAATGCTTTGTAAGTTGTTTTAAATCTATTTATCTGATTGTATGCAAGGTTATCTATTTTTGTGCAAATTTCGACCATATCTGTTCCTTTCTCATATAAAAAATCGTTAGAATGCTAAGATTTGTATCTAATATGTCTATTTCAAACTATACAATGGAAAAGAAGGTTAAGTACATAGCATTGTGGGATATAATACCTAGAATACTTTGTGTAGTATATTGCATGCACAAAATGCACTGTATACACACTGCAGATGTAATAGTATTGTAGTATGCTTCTCTGAACATATCTATTGTCTTGTTTTGGGTTTATTTACAAATGTTCTCTCATTGCCCCGCTGTGAATGTTGTGCCAAGTTAGGATGTTATGTGGTTTTAAGTAGACATTCTGTCTCTTTCCTCAACAGCCAATAAAGGCGCAGAAAAGAGGCTGTCAGAGCTGCAGAGTGTGAGAGAGAAAGCAGAGACTGATCTACATGAGAAAGTCAGGCATCTGGAGAAAGAGCTGGAGAACTCCAACACACGGCTTGCAGACTTTAAGAGAAGAGGTAACGAGCACAAAAAACTGTTTGTTTTAGGTTGAAGAATCTTTTCAGTGGAATTCATTCTGTATTTGTGTACTTCAACAGGCGTTCCAGCTCTTACTGAAGAGGAGCTGACAACCCTCTCCCCAACTGCGGCTGCAGTGGCCAAGATTGTAAAGCCGGGCATGAAGCTAATGGAGGTATGACAGATGTTTATCACAAACTAAACTAAAATCAGAATTTTGACATTGTGTGTATCATTATGAATTTATAACTTTCTTATATTTGCTCTCAGCTGTATAATGCGTTTGTGGAGGCACAAGATCAGCTGCACCTGGAGAAGCTGGAGAGCAAACGTGTGAACAAGGTTCTGGATGAGATTGTTCTAGAGGTGGAGACCAAAGCTCCCATCCTGAAACGCCAGAGGGAAGAATATGAAAACATGCAAAAGTCCATGACCAGCCTCTGTGCCAAACTGGAGCAAGCTATGAAGGTTTACACACATTTGAGATGGCAGAAGAGAAAAATATGATGGTGATTTGGTATGACATTAATCTGTGTCTTCTCTTGCATATCAGGAGGTTCATCGGCTCCAGAAGGAGACAGATGAAGCCAATAAGAGAGCCTTAGGACTAGAGAGAGATAAGCAGAGATCTGAGAGACAGCTAGCAGACACGTCTGAACAGGTAAGCCACACACTGTCTGTCTGTTACAAAAAAACAGATTTAAGGCATAGGGGTTTGAAAAATATATCGTCAGCGATAATATTGGAATTTTTGTTATGCCTTAAAAGGTAATTCTGTCATTGCTTACCCTCATGTTGTTCCAAACCTGTACAGAACACAAATTAAGACATTTTTGAAGAAATCCAAGGGCTATGTCGAAGACTGACATGAAAGAGAAGAAATTGTTGAATAAAGTAGTTATTTTTGTTTTCTCTGCGCACAAAGTATTCTTGTAGCTTTATAAAAATTAAGGTTGAACCACTGATGTCACATGGACTATTTCAACAATGTCCTTACTACCTTTCTGGGCCTTGAACATGGGGGTTGAGTTGCTGTCTATGCAGGGTTAGAAAGCTCTCAGGTTTCATATAGATATTAATTTGTGTTCTGAAGTTAAAAGGTCTTACAGGTTTGAAATGAAATGAGGATGAGTAGTTAATGACAATTTTCATTATTTGGTAAAGTGTTTCTTTAAGAGTGCACACTTTCTCTTTGTGATAAATGCAATTACGACCCCAAAATTTATTAAATGCCCTGTATTTTGTATGGTTTTTCTCTTTTTCTATATGATATAGTCAGCAAGATCACAGTGTGCTGGTTTCCCAAATATCAGCACGATTAGAAATGTAATGTTTATTGAACTGTTGTATAAAATCAAATTATTACTGTGAGTTACATTTCAGTCACTTTATTTTCTGTTTCTACTCTACTTTTCAAATGAAAAGTGTTTCCAACAAAGCTGCAACACAAGAACACATAAGAAGCATTGTGTCTTCAAGCAGAACACAGTGGTGTTTCATATTATTATTATTATTTTTTTGTTGTCAATATCGCACTATTAACCCTCATGTAGCCCTATTAACCCCTAGTCTCAACCTCAGACAGCACTGTAATTCTTATAGCAATCTACTTTTGTTTCCATATTCTTTTTTTCATGATTCAGGTACGTGTGCTGCTGGTGGAGGTGGAGGAAGCACGTGGTAATCAGGTGGTGCGTGAGGACGTGAACTCTGCTGTAAGCAGCAGCTCTGAGGTCCAGGGCTCACGGCAGGTGGCTTTCCGCAGCGTCCAAGAGCTTCAGCAGCAGAACCAGACCCTGCTGGCTCAGATCAGAGAGCTGGAAGAGCAGAGAGAGAGAGACCAGAACCAGGCTAAGACCGCCAGGTACTGACCATCTACCTTAGTGTTCATCTTTGAGAAAATCTTCCAACACATAAATTGCCTTGCTATTTTGCAGAAACACCATTAAAATCAGTACAAAACAAAACAAAAAACATGCTTTTTCAGGCAAATAGAGTTGGAACAGAGTCTGGAGAAGGTTCAGAAGGAGCTGGAGCAGATCAAGGAACAGCTAAACCACCATAAACAGCTAGCTGACTCTGCCACCCGACAACGAGACATGTACTGTATCCTGTTGCAGACAGCCGGAGTTGAACTTCCACCACAGGGTGAAAATTTGTGCTTTAATCAAAACGGCTTTTATACCAAGTGTTGATTTAAGTGACTCATTTGCCTGTGGTTGTGTTCAGGTTCAGAGACTGTGTCTCAATCCACCACTCCTAACAGGCCAGGACCCATGGCCACCAGATCTACACCTCTAAGGGCCGCAGCTGCAGAATCTCTCCAGGCAACTCAGGCTAAAGCAGCACTTAAACAGGTAAGACATATTAACCAGCTTCAGTTCTCTCCTTTAAGAGGTTAGTTTAAAATGCCTGTATGCTTTTGCATAAATATTGTGCTAGACTCCTCTTTTTGTGTTCCATTGAATTAAGTCTTGCAGGTATGGAATGACATGAATTTGAGTAAATTGTAACAATTGTCTTTTTTGGGTGACTCTGAAGCACAAATCTCATTTGGTTATTCACTATTAAGCATTAAACTGAATGTTTTTTCCTCGTAGCTTAATGATGCCTTTACAACATATAAAAAGGAGAAGGCAGAAAACGACAAGCTTCTGAATGAACAGATTGAAAGGCTTCGTGGTCAAGTGTCTGACCTTCTCTCGCAAAAAGCTAAACTTTCCACTCAGCTGGAATTCGCCTTCAAACGGTAAGCACAACTTGCTTGAAATATCACACTTTGCTGGCATTAATTAAATTTAAGTTGGATTTTAATGTTTTTAGCTTGTTTTATCCTGAGCAACTCAAGGTAAAACCACAGCTACATGTGTACAGTCGTGGCCAAAAGTTTTGAGAATGACACAAATATTAGTTTTCACAAAGTTTGCTGTTAAACTGCTTTTAGATCTTTGTTTCAGTTGTTTCAGTGATGTACTGAAATATAATTACAAGCACTTCATACTAGAGATGTTCCGATACCCCTTTTTCCTTCCCGATACCGATTCCGATACCTGGACTCGGGGTATCGGCCGATACCGAGTACTAATCCGATACCTGGGTGTGTAATTGTATATACAGCTGTAGATAATACTAATAAATTATTTTATGGTGTGCTTCAGACTTATCCCTTAATAAAACAAACATACAGTGATATATACAGTGAACTAGAGTATTTTTAATATATGACATACATTTGACAGTAATATTTTTTTATATAGTTAGTATTACTAATCTGGTTTTCTGACGTACATCCTGTTTATAACAGAGAATTTTGGCCAGAATTTGAAAGATTCTCACTAGATCTTGCAGCAACCTTATTCATTGTGCAGCAGTAACAGTGTTGCAAAATCAACATTGGCTCCCGAATAAAGCTGTTTGGGGTTCGTGCAAGTTTGTTTGCGTTGCAGTCCAAGCTGATAAACGGTCAGCGCTGAGCAGCTCAAACGTATCGTTTTAGTTTCACTTTCGTTTTGCGTGCCGTTTTATGTTTCTTATCTGAAACCGAAATGGCAGTGCTTATGAGTTGAACAACGAAAATTAGTCACACTGGCAGAAAAAATGGTCACAGTCTGGAGCCCTTTAATATTACCGCAAGTGTCCCGCGCGCTTCAGTACAAGGAGTAAACAAATCCATGCGCCTGTACCATTCATTAACACAGAGCCACGCATAATTCATATTTAAACAGTCGGTTTTCGGCTTAATATTAGTCCATATCACGATTTGATTTAAGTGTAATGAACTACCTTTGATTAATGCATCAAAATTTGACAAATTCCGTTACGTTCCGCGTTAAACTGTAAATTTCATTTAGACTGGATTCCACGGTTCCATCCTTGTTTTCCGCATCGCCAAAATCATAAAGCCCTATGAGACATGGCGCCGTTTTACTGGCTGGTTGGTCCAGTCTGAGATACTGCCAAACAGTGGACAAACTGCTAGCACGTTTGTATTTCTTCTTCGTATGTTCTAAACAGTGGTTGCTTGTGGCAACACAGCACTATTCCCTGTGTTTGCATACTAAGCCGCGAAGAAGAACTGGCTTCCGATTTGCTAGCGGGAATCTTAAGAAAATAGTATCGTATCGGTACGTGGGTTCAAGTACTCGCTGATTCCGATGCTAGATTTTTTTTGTGGTATCGGCGGCATTTCCGATACTAGTATCAGAATCGGAACAACCCTACTTCATACGTTTCAAAGGCTTTTATCAACAATTACATGACATTTATGCAAAGAGTCAGTATTTGCAGTGTTGGCCCTTCTTTTTCAGGACCTCTGCAATTCAGAGTTTGTCAGAATTAGTGGGTTTTTTGTTTGTCCACCTGCTTCTTGAGGATTGACCACAAGTTCTCAATGGGCTTAAGATCTGGGGAGTTTCCTGGCCATGGACCCAAAAAAAGTTTTGGTCCCCGAGCCACTTATGGCGCTTTTCCACTACACAGTACCAACTCGCCTCGGCTCGACTTGACTCGGCTCTGTTTGGTTTTCCACTGTGTAAAAGTTGTACCTGTACCTCCACAATAGTACCTGGTTGTCATAGCGACGCTGCAGGAAACTGCCGTGACGTAATCTTCTATGCGACACACACCCGCTGTCTGCACCTCCTCGTTTGACCACGGCGTATTCTTCCGAGTTGCCATAAAATGTAATGGATTGGATATGTCACGCAATCTCTGGCCAAACTTTTTAAAAATGGCGGGGTTATTCTGGATACTATTGCTGGCGCGTGCAATGATGACGCAGTGAATAGTGACGATTTTCTCTGACCAATCAGCAGTCTGCTGTGTTTTCACGTAGGGATGCACCGATCCGAATCGGCCGAGATTGCTTGCGCGTTTTGTCAGTAAAGCCGGTTCTGTAATCAGCGGTAAAAGCCATCAGGTGCGTGATTTCACGTTGAGCCGTATATACTACACACAGCCGTTGTTCACTGACGAGCTGCGCTCATTCACACTGATAATGAACATGGATTTGCGCAGCTCGTCGGTAAACAACGGCTGTGTGTGGTATATACGGCTCAACGTGAAATCACGCACCTGATGGCATTTACCGCTGATTACAGAACCGGCTTTACTGACAAAACGCGCAAGCATCTCGGCCGATTCGTATCGGTGCATCCCTATTTTCACGTCACATTTTAGTATCGCCTCAGCTCGCTTGGAACCTCGCCGGAGGTGGTACGAAAAAAGTACCTGGAAGCCGGTACAGGTACAACTTTTACACAGTGGAAAACCAAACAGAGCCGAGCCGAGGCGAGCTGGTACTGTGTAGTGGAAAAGCGCCATTAGTTATCACTTTTGCCATATGGCACGGTGCTCCATCGTGCTGGAAAATGCATTGTTCTTCACCAAACTGTTGTTGGATTGTTGGAAGAAGTTGCTGTTGGAGGGTGTTTTGGTACCATTCTTTATTCATGGCTGTGTTTTTGGGCAAAATTGTGAGTGAGCCCACTCCCTTGGATGAGAAGCAACCCCACACATGAATGGTCTCAGGATGCTTTACTCTTGGCATGACACAGGACTGATGGTAGCGCTCACCTTTTCTTCTCCGGACAAGCCTTTTTCCAGATGCCCCAAACAATCGGAAAGAGGCTTCATCGGAGAATATGACTTTGCCCCAGTCCTCAGCAGTCCATTCGCCATACTTTTTGCAGAAGATCAATCTGTCCCTGATGATTTTTTTGGAGAGAAGTGGCTTCTTTGCTGCCCTTCTTGACACCAGGCCATCTTCCAAAAGTCTTGGCCTCACTGTGCGTGCAGATGCGCTCACACCTGCCTGCTGCCATTCCTGAGCAAGCTCTGCACTGGCGGCACTTCGATCCCGCAGCTGAATCCTCTTTAGGAGACGATCCTGGCGCTTACTGATCTTTCTTGGACGCCCTGAAGCCTTCTTAACAAGAATTGAACCTCTTTCCTTGAAGTTCTTGATGATCCTATAAATTGTTGATTTAGGTGCAATCTTAGTAGCCACAATATCCTTGCCTGTGAAGCCGTTTTTATGCAACGCAATGATGGCTGCACGCGTTTCTTTGCAGGTCACCATGGTGAACAATGATTTCAAGCATCACCCTCCTTTTAACATGTCAAGTCTGTCATTCTAACCCAATCAGTCTGACATAATGATCTCCAGCCTTGTGCTCATCAACATTCTCACCTGAGTTAACAAGACGATTACTGAAATGATCTCAGCAGGTTCTTTAATGACAGCAGTGAAATTAAGTTTTTTCATGGCAAAGGACTATGCAATTCATCTGATCATTCTTCATAACATTCTGGAGTATATGCAAAATTGCTATTATAAAAACTTAAGCAGCAACTTTTCCAATTTCCATCATTTATATAATTCTCAACTTTTGGCCACGACTGTACAGTTTGTTGCTTGTGGTTTTCATCTATTTTCTTTTAATTAATTATTTCTTTCTTTGTAAACATATCATACACGTAGCATATACACATTCACAGTGGTTCTCCAGAATATTAATGGAAAATGAAGATTTTTTTTTTTTATTATTTGTAAAAGGGTTACTGTACAATAAAAACTTAATGAAATTTTTAGAGCACAAAAATATCTCCCCAAGTTTATGAATTAATTATTCTTTTCTAATTTTCTGAGAATAGCCAGATTTAAAATACAAATCAAAATGAACATTTGAATATTTGTTAATTCAAGTTCCAACTCACATTTAAAAAGAATTAAATAATCAAAATCTGAATTGGTCCATGGCAGGTATGAGATGCTTCAGGAAAATGTGAATGGCTTTCGACGGGAGGTTGAAGCCCTCCGTGAGAGAAATCAAAAGATGACTGCCACTCATCAGCGACATGAGCAAATCATTCACACAATGACTCAAGATCTAAGGGAGGCCAATGAGAAACTAGTCATGGCTGAGGTGAGAAGAAAGTATAATGAATTGAATGGACTATCAGCATTTACTATTCAGCTTGTATTCAGTTTCACTGTTGTTTATTTTATAATATTTCCCCCCTTTTTCCACCAGTTCCGCGTTGAGAACATCCGTAAGGAAAGAGACATTCTGAAACAGGTGGAGAACAGACTGAACCAGGAGAAAGGGTCCATCCTGACTGAACAGCGGGGCCAGAACCTCCTACTTACCAACCTCAAATCCATTCAGGTAGTTTGTCTACATATCCCAACCAACTTTGTCAAAGCACTCTTCTCTATGTCCTTTTTCCTATTAACTTCCTTATGTATTACAGCTTACCATGGAGCGCTCTGAGACGGACACCAAGCAGCGCTACAGTAACCAGATTCAATGTCTGGAGAAAGAGATTGTCCAGCTTAAGAAGAAGGTGCAACAGGAAGTGGAGCAGAGGCATGCTCTGGAACGCAACCAAGATGTAAGCTGAATAAGAATGATTTACAATTGTCAACTAGTTTTTGGAACTGTCTGCACTTGAAAGACTAATTTTTCTAATTTCTATTGACTAGGTTCAGCTGCTGCAAGCAAAGAAGCAGTTGGAGACACAGACAGCACTACATCAGAAGACTAAAGAGCTGCTAAGAACTGCTGAACAGCAGGTCACCACTATGAGACAGCAACTGAACAATAATGAGAACCAGAGCACAGTGCCTAAGCAACCTGTCAGGGCATTACCCAGAGGTAAAAAATAAATAAAATAACACTTTGAGTCATATTTTCCAGTGCTGTGTAACTCAAGGTCATTATATGTGCAGTTTCAGCTCCTGGTGTTCCTCAACAAGAGGTGGATGAGCTCCGTGCACGTCTACAGCAGGCAGAAGAACAGAACTCTGACCTGAAGGAGCGTTTGAAGAACACCACCACCAATGTAGAGCAGTACAGATCCATGGTGCTCAGCTTGGAGGAGTCTGTAAACAAAGAGAAGCAGGTATTCATCTGCAACAACTTGTTTGGTTGTTTTCAATGGCCACAGTACCAAAAAACTGCCCTGTGTTTCACTTACAGTTGGCTGAGCAAGCGCGGACCTCCACTGACAGCCAGCTGAAGACAGCACGAGAGTTGAACCAGCAGCTGGAAGCCCGGCTGGTGGAAGCAGAGAAGGAAAAACTGGAGCTCCAGGAGGAGAAGATGAAAGCTGTGGACAACATTGAAGAACGGGTATGGAACTCACATGAGTGACCCATCCATGTTTTTTGTAGTCCTGAATAGGAAAGTTCTGAAGATTGAAACCATTTATTTAGGTGAAGGAACTGAAAAGGAGCATGATGGACATGCAGACAGAGCTTCAGGATGCCCTCCAGAAAGCTGTGGAAGCAGTGGCCCAGGAGCAGAGAGCCACTCAGGACAGCAAACTACAGGTGAGCATGATACTTCTGGATCAAAAATTCACTTTTTTTTTTTTTTTTTTTTTTTTTGTTAAATACAGCTACACACTGATTTTCTTGGATGTTTCCCTAGGGAAAGCTGGCTGCGGAGGCTCAGAATAAATACGAGCGAGAGCTCATGCTGCATGCTGCAGATGTGGAAGCCCTCCAGGCTGCCAAAAAACAGGGACAGCAGTCAGCACAGACCATGAGGCAGCTTGAGGAGAAGGCTCAGAAAGCTGCATCTGAGCTGCGTCAGGGCCGTATGGACTGGGAACAGCAAGAAAAGAGACTTAAGGTAAAATCTTAGCTTGGCTGATGCCTAAAGATCTGAGCCCGTATTCACAAAACATTTTATCTTACCACTAAGAGTTCTCCTAAATAGCAGTAAAAGTTTTTAGCTAAGAGTTTTCTCTTAAAACCTGTTCCCAAAGCTGCTGATACTAACTTTTACTAAGGAATAGAGAGAAGTCTTAAGCTAAGAGTAAGGGCGGAGGTTGACCTTGTTGCTATGGATGATGTCAGCATGCCTACTAACTATGCACACAGTGATTGGCTGATAGGGGAGAAGCCTCTGTCAGAGATTTGTTTATAGAAATATAGTAGAGCATGATATTAAGTTGCCATATTCAAATAAAGTTTTTTTGAAAAATGTTGCCATCAAGATTTTAAAATGCAGGTTAAGTGTCACAATTAACAAGTATATGTTCAGCTGATTATCATCCTATTACTTGTGTTGCTTCTCATAAACAATTAGCTGATATGCATATAAACAGCCTTTTTTATTAACAGATTAGAATAATCATGGCTGATAGTAAGATATGCAAACATAAAAGAAAACCAAACCGGACACAATAACAGCTGTTACTTCTTGCCCAACTTGTTAATGAAAACAAGGATATAATCAAAGGAAAATTTGGAGTTGGAACAACCTCCAAAACCAAAAAAGTTGTGCGGGAAAAAACACATCTGTGCAAATAAATACAGAGTGTTTCTAAAAAGTTCAAGTTCCAAGGCAGATTGCCAGCAAAAGCCATTTTAGGATAGTTGGGATTTTGTCTTAGTGACTTAGGAGTCCTCTTCACTGCTCCTAACATTTCACAGATGTAGGAGCTAGTTTTAGAGCTAAAACGCTTTGTGAAATACTCTTAGAGCAAAAATTTAAGAGTCCTAAATTTAGGACTGACACGCCCACCATTTTTAAGATTTTCTCCTAAATCGGCAAGTTATGAGCTACTTTTAGCCTTAAGATGTTTTGTAATGTTTGCCCAGAGCCTTAGATATCATCATAAATGAAAGACCTGAATGCATTTGTTAATTCTGCTGAGCACAAAAGATATTTTCTTTTTATCTTGAGGAATCCATTTTGGTGCCCATCAACTCAATTGAAACTGTTTACTTACCAACATTCTTCAAAATAACTTATTTTGTGTTTCACATATTGGTTTGGATTGATTTCAGTAAATGATGATAGAATTTTCCTCTACATTGTTTCTTTTTAGGAAGAACTTTCTAAAGAGCAGAAGAGAGCTGGAGAGCTCCAGAAGCAAAACACCATGCTCCATGAGCAGATGGAGAACCTGAGCAGCAAGATAACCGCCTCCACCCAGCAGCAGACCGCTAGAGAGAGCAGTCTGAATATCTCTCTGAATGAAGAGGGCAAATCTCATGAGCAGATCCTGGACATTCTCAGGTAGAACCCTTCATCAGCGAAATGCTTTAAAAGAATGACATGCTGTGAAAATGCCTTGCAGTACTAAACAAGAAAGGAGTAATAGCAAAGACTACAGAATACCCAAGACATGTCACTCGTATAGTTTTGAATGGGGAAAAATGCAAGACTCGTTATGGCTGCGAAGCCCCGCCTTCTTAATGAAAGAGCCAATCGATGATTAGTAAAGTCATTGTGTCACTGCAGCTGCAGTCAGAAGTCCCGGTTGCTATAGAAACAATCGGCGCTCCAAGACGTGCGCTCAGTGCTGCGCATGCGCACTGGCTGATCTAGCCTGAAAAATAAGCGTTTTTTAAGGCTATTGGAGCACAATGAACAGTATTTATGAGGCATTTAATGTCAGATTTCGTTGGTGATTTAAAATATGAAATTTAATCGCAAGCTTGGTGAACAGTTTTGGAGAATTTGATGTTTCCCCATTCGAAGAGATAGAAGCTGCACTTGCATGCCCGAGAGGCGTTTCAAAGATGGCCGCCGAGTGACATGACTTGCCTTAAAGGGACTTTGGTAATAGTCATGTGGCCTTTCTTTCTCAACAGGTTCGTACGGCGGGAGAAGGAGATAGTGGAGACCCGGCTGGAAGTGGCGGAGGTGGAGACTCTACGTTATAAACAGCGCATGGAGTACCTGGAGGGAGAGTTGAAGGAACTGCAGGACAGCCTGAATGCAGAGAGAGAAAAGCTACAGGTCATAAGAAGTGTTTTAGTCAGTTTTCCCAAAGACTTTGCATATACTTTTATTTGGACAAACAGATAGCTCTGCAACAAACTCAATCCAAAGTTACTTTCACACAGTGTTATTTATTTATTTGGTAACATTTTACAATATGATGACATTTATTACCATTTTCACTTTCATTAGTTAATGTATTAACTAACATGAACGAACAATGAACAATGTATTTATTACCCTATTTATTAATCTTGGTTAATGTTAGTTAATACAAATACAGTCGTTTATTGTTTGCTCATGTTTGTTTACAGTGCATTAATATTAACAAACACAACCTTTGATTTGAATTCATTATTAAATGTTGCAATTAAAATGAACTAAGATTCATAAATGCTGTGGAAGTATTGTAGAAGTATATTCATTCTTTGTTCATGTTAACTAAAGTGTTAACTAATGAACCTTATTGTAAAGTGTTACTGTTATTTTTGTTTTTCTTTATTTTTATTCTTTTGTATCTATAAAGTTGCTGCTGCATGTTTAGGTTTTAAAGGAGAAAGTATTTATCATCAGGATGTTTAACACTTTACCTAACTTTATCTGATTTAAAAAATATTGCATATCTTGCAATCAGTTAACATCTCAAATCTGCAGGCTACAACGAAGACCTTGGTACAGCAGGAAGACATGATGAAGAGAATGGAGAGTATGAGTGCTCTGACTGAGACCAACAAGATGCTAAAGAATGAGAAGAACAGACTGGAGCATGAACTACAACAGGCTCAAGCAAAGGTAGGACTTTAAGAGCACACTTTGTGCATTACTTCTTAAGGTATAATCACCCCAAAATGAAAATTCTGTCATTAATTAATCACCCTCATGTCGTTCCAAACCCGTAAGACCTTTGCTCATTTTTGCTGAAATCAGATAGCTTTCTGACCCTGCATAGACAGCAGTGTAATTACCAAGTTCAAGGCCCAGAAAGGTAGTAAAGACATCGTTAAACTAGTCCAAGTGACATCAGTGGTTCAACTGAGATATATAAAATGTATAAAATAATCTAAGTCTAATCTAAAAACACATACAATCAATATATAAACTGAAACAATATTTCTTTGTTTCCTTTCAATAACAATTGCTTTTATTGAAGAACATTCAGTACTTGAAAATTATGAAGTTACACAATTATTAAATTACTGTATCAGTACTCCTAGTTTGTTTGAAGCATCGTTTACAGTAAAAATTTTAAAAATATTTATATATATAATATAAGAGGGATAGTCTTTTAAATACTGTGTTGGACAACAGGAAGGCTGTAAGTCAAAAAGGTTTTATATATGTTATATATTTTTATATATGTTATAAGAAATTAATTTATAATTCATAAAGCTTTAATATAGAACTTGATTTATGTGTGATTAAAGGTATATCTGTGCATATTTTTTTATTAATAAGTCTCTTATGCTCATCAAGGCTGCATTTATTTGATAAAAATACAGAAACATTAATATTGCGAAATGTTATTACAATATAAAAAAAGGTTTCTATTTTAATGTAGTTTAAAATATAATTTATTCCTGTGATGCAACGCTGAATTTTCATCCGCCATTACTCCAGTCTTCCGTGTCACCTGATCCTTCAGAAATCAAATTTGCTGATTTATCATTAGTGCTAATAAATATAGCCAAATATTCTTTTGGAAAAAGCATTTATTCAGAATATAAATTTTTCTAACAATATAGGTCTTCGCTATGACTTTTTATGAATGAACACATCCTTGCTGAATAAAAGTATTAATTTCTTTAAAAAAAAGTTAATTTATGAAATTGTTAATTATTTATTAATTTATTTATTAATTTATAAAATGATTAATTATTACTAATTATGAACCCTGAAATTATCACAGGATTTGTTTTTGTTTTTTACATCGTAATAATATTATTAAAAATTGTTTTGATCAAATAAATTCAGCCATAATGAGCATGAGACTTTAAAAAAACAATAAAAATCCTACTGATCCCAAACTTTTGAACAGCAGCATATATTGTATATTTGCTCATCTAGCCGGATTTTTCAAGTAAGTATAACACACTATATGTATGGAATTTGATGTTGTAGATGCGTAAACTGGAAGCAGACATCAAGCCTCTGCAGGACGGCAATGCTGAGCTTAGTGAGAAGAGTGGCATGTTACAGGCTGAGAAGAGACTTCTGGAGGAGGACGTCAAGCGCTTGAAAATACGAACACAGGTCTCAGGATCTCACTGCTCATGCATGAAGTTCTGTAAATTGAATGTAACATAGAATCTTATATTAAACTACACTAGTACGTTAGGTCAGTTTAATTCAGTCAAATGTGTTCAAACTTGACTAGTTCTGTGGTTCTCATTATCTAACTGTGATTTAATTGATCATGCACTGCAGCAACTGCTTAGTCAGCAGAAGGATAACGATCAGGAGGAAACTAAGAAGCTTCATGCCGAGAGGGAGGCCCATATCAAACGCATCCAGCAGCTCATAGATGAGACGGGGAAACTCAAGAATGAAGTGGCCAGGTTAGTGTGCACTTTGAATAATTTAACTTTTTAAAATGTAAGAACTTTTGTTTTGTGCCAGAGGTTTTAACAGAGCAATCATGATTCTCTTCCTAATAAACAGGAGCCAAGCTTCAATCACCACAGCTCAGAGCCAGGTGCAGAACCTGCAGGAAAGCCTTGGGAAGGTCACAACTGAAAAGGACAATCTGAAGAAGGAGCTGGAAGCAAAGACTGTGGACATCCAGGAGAAACTCAAAACCATAACACAAGTCAAGAAGATCGGCCGTCGCTACAAAACCCAGTATGAAGAGCTCAAAGAACAGCATGATAAGGTACACCAGAAACATGTGGTTATTCTCCTTGTTTCATTTTTTACCAGTTAACTTTTTCATTGGTTAATCTGACTCACATCTGTCTGACAGATGGTGGCAGAGGCTGCTTCTAAGCCAGCACAGGAGCAGGAAGACCGTCAGGCCTCAGTGCAAGAGATTCAAAACCTAAAGAGCTCACTGAGCCAGACACAAAACAGAACCTCAGAATTGGAAACTCAGCTGGACAGCATACAGAAGGTACTTATGCTTTTATCCAAAGCGACTTAAAAATGAGGACAATGGAAGCAATTAAAATCAACAAAAGAGCAATGGTATGTAAACTGCTCTGATTGCATTGGCTAGGTCATTCCACCAAGAGGGAACATTTAAGGTAAAAGTCCATGAAAGTGATTTTTGTGCCTCTTTGGGATGGCACAATAATGCACCATTCACTTGCAAAACTTAAGCTTCTAGAGGGCACATAAGTCTGAAGTAATGAATTTGGGTAAAGGAGTGCAAGTGGTGCAAACTGATGAAGAGAGGTGTGATGTGCGTTCTTTTTGGCTTGTTGAAAATTAATCTTGCAGCCACGTTCTGGATCAATTGTAAAGGTTTGATAGAACTGGCTGGAAGACCTGCCAAGAGAGCATTGCAATAGTCCATCCTGGACAGAATAAGAGTTTGAACAAGGAGTTGTGAAGCATGTTCTGAAAAGAAGGTCCTGGTTTTCTCGATGTTGAATAAAGCAAATCTACAGGACCGGCCAGTTTTAGCAATGTTGTCTGAGAAAGTCAGCTGATCATCAATCACAACTCCAAGGTTTCTGGCTGTTTTTGAAGGAGTTATGGTTAATGTGCCCAACTGAATGGTAAAATTGTGATGAAATGATGGGTTTGTTTGAAACACAAACAGTTCTGTCTTGGCAAGGTTTAGTTGAAGGTGATGATCCTTCATCCAGCAAGAAATGTCTGTTAGACAAGCTGAGATGCGAGCAGCTATCGTCGGATCATCAGGATGGAATGAGAGGTAGAGTTGAGTGTCATCAGCATAGCAGTGATATGAAAAGCAATGTTTTTGAATGATGGCACCTAGTGATGCCATGTAGACCAAGCAGAAAAGTGGACTAAGAACAGAGCCCTGAGGCACTCCAGTAATTAGAAGTTGCATCTTGAACACCTCATTGGTTTAGTGTGCTGCTCTGACAAACAAGTCTACACTGGATTCGTACAACGTGCTTAAAGTGCTTGAAGTACTTGAATTTGACATTTTGAAATTGGAATAAGGTCTGAAAAACCCTTGAAAATAGCAATATTCCTGAAGAGGTGCTTAAAAAGTGCTTGTATTATTGAAAGATAATGTATCTATGAAATAAGTGTTAAATTTTTTTTAATAAGCACATATCTTTTCGTGCAAAAATTCACGCAATTAATTTCAGTTAATGTCATAAAACTAGCGAGCTTAACCAGTAGTAGTACTGACAGAGTAGTGTAAACATGGCTGAAGACGCAAAAAGAGGAACAGATGAAATCAATTAAGTGAGTTGTTTAAGTTGGAACCATTCCGATTGATTCAAACTCCTGACTTCTTTTCTTTTCAAGCGGTTCACAAGCAAGAAACAGATCAATTTAAAAGAGCCATTCATTTTCGAATTTCAGCATCACTTGATGAGTTTAAATGATTTTAAAAACTTAAAAACCATTGCTTCGCAACATGTTTCATTTTGAAGCACTCCAATTGAATCGCATATCGCAAATTATTTTATTCTGATTGGGCTTCAAATCTCGTATCGCAAATCATTTGATTTAGATCAGGACTTCGGAGTGGGTTCAAGATTCATTTGACTTGATCAGAACTTTGCGTATAATGAATCAATTGTTTTAGGCCAGAACCTCAAGCTGCATTTCGTGAATTATTTTTAGATTGAAACTTTGCCTATCATGAATCATTTGATTCAAATCAGGACTTTGGAACTCGTATTACAAATCATTTGATATAGATCGGAGTTCTGATCTGAAATGATGTTTTTTGAATCATTATTCAGATCAAGACTTTAAGAAAATCAAAAAAGTAGTGCTTGAAAAGTCCTTGAAAGTACGAACCCTGGGTCGGACAATTTTATGTGAGGTGATTCTTTCTTGCAGTGATGCCTAGAGAGGCTAAAAATCAAAGCCTTCTATTTTGACCAAGCAGAAATTGCTGTTCATTCTTGCTGTACAAGTACATAAACACAAGTGAGCATTTTTCAAACCTGTAAGATCAACCAAGAACAAACCTTTTTTGTTTTAAACATGCGTGTGGGACACAATAACAAACCTCATTGGTTTGAGCTTCTGCTGGCCATATTTGATGTGCTCTATGTATGTTGATTATTGTTTATATGTGAAGACTAAATTAAATCTTACATTTTTGTTAATCTATTACGCATGTGTTGGAATGAAACCTTCAGCATACTACTCAAACAATTAATGCTTCCTCACATTAATTGCTTTTACAGAGCCACAGTTGTATAATCCTTCAGAGCAGTGGGATGTCCGGTTTTGTGCTGTAAAAGTACACTGCACACAAACATTGCCATTGTGGGCTTCTCTGGTATGGCTCGCGTTATATAACGCTAATAAAAATGTTTCATCCAGGAAGTGGAAGAATAACGGAGTGTTATTTGTTCATTAAACTTTGAGACAGTGAAGTGTGAAGTTAGTTTGATGGAGTGAGATGAAAGTTTTGTTGCGCTTTTTTGGAAAAGAGTTTGAAGAGGAGTTTTTTTTCTGGTCCCTGAAGTGTTTTTTGACTTCATAAAAGCGATGAAGTAAACAAATTCAATGAGACTGTCAGCAGTGCATTCAAAACTCATGTGGTGATGTTTGTGTGTGCAGACGGTGCAGGAGCGTGAAGCCGAGGTGAAGAGCCTGCAGGAGCAGCTGGGACAGGTGCAGCCGGAGCTCACCCGACTGAGAGCAGAGCTACAGGAGAAGAGTAACCTGGAGGAGCAGCTCCGACAGCAGATCGCTGATAAAGAGGAGAAGACTAAGAAAGCCTTCATGGGTGCCAAGCAGAAGATCAACCAGATCAACAGTTAGTAAACCAGAACATGTGACAAGCATATTAATTCTGCTGATACTCCTAAGGTCCAAAGCAGTTTAGTCCATTCAACAAATCTTGACTATTATTTATTTACTTGTTAAAGATTTGAGCCAAATACATTTTTTTGCATTTGAACTAACAGATCCATTTCTTCAGCAGTATGTATCTGAATTACAGAATAAACATTTCTTTATAATTTATTCCCTTTATGTCATCCAAAGATTTTCCATTTCATTCATTCTTCAGTTGTGAAGAAAGTAAGGTTTTTGAGGAAAGCATTTCAGGATATTCTGTATAGTGGACTTCAATGATGGCCAACCGGTTGAAGGTCCAAATTGCAGTTTCAATGCAGATTAAAGGCCTCTACACAATCCCAGGCAAAGAATAAGGGCCTTATTTAGTGAAACGATCCGTCATTTTCTGGGGAAAAAAATTATGTACTTTTCAACCGTCAAGGATTAGTTCACTTTAATAACAACAATTTACAGATAATGTACTCACCCCCTTGTCATCCAAGATGTTCATGTCTTTCTTTCCTCAGTTGTAAAGAAATAGTTTTTTGAGGAAAACATTTCAGGATTATACAGGTCCTTTTCAAAAAATTAGCATATTGTGATAGTTCATTATTTTCTGTAATGTACTGATAAACATTAGACTTTCATATATTTTAGATTCATTACACACAACTGAAGTAGTTCAAGCCTTTTATAGTTTTAATATTGATGATTTTGGCATACAGCTCATGAAAACCCAAAATTCCTATCTAAAAAAAAAAAATAGCATATTTCATCCGACCAAAAAAAGAAAAGTGTTTTTAATACAAAAAAAGTCAACCTTCAAATAATTATGTTCAGTTATGCACTCAATACTTGGTCGGGAATCCTTTTGCAGAAATGACTGCTTCAATGCGGCGTGGCATGGAGGCAATCAACCTGTGGCACTGCTGAGGTGTTAATGGAGGCCCAGGATGCTTCGATAGCGGCCTTAAGCTCATCCAGAGTGTTGGGTCTTGCGTCTCTCAACTTTCTCTTCACAATATCCCACAGATTCTCTATGGGGTTCAGGTCAGGAGAGTTGGCAGGCCAATTGAGCACAGTAATACCATGGTCAGTAAACCATTTACCAGTGGTTTTGGCACTGTGAGCAGGTGCCAGGTCGTGCTGAAAAATTAAATCTTCATCATAAAGCTTTTCAGCAGATGGAAGCATGAAGTGCTCCAAAATCTCCTTATAGCTAGCTGCATTGACCCTGCCCTTGATAAAACACAGTGGTCCAACACCAGCAGCTGACATGGCACCCCAGACCATCACTGACTGTGGGTACTTGACACTGGACTTCAGGCATTTTGGCATTTCCCTCTCCCCAGTCTTCCTCCAGACTCTGGCACCTTGATTTCCGAATGACATGCAAAATTTGCTTCCGAAAAAAGTACTTTGGACCACTGAGCAACAGTCCAGTGCTGCTTCTCTGTAGCCCAGGTCAGGCGCTTCTGCCGCTGTTTCTGGTTCAAAAGTGGCTTGACCTGGCGCCTGTACACGGTGGCTCTAGATGTTTCTACTCCAGACTCAGTCCACTGCTTCCGCAGGTCCCCCAAGGTCTGGAATCGGTCCTTCTCCACAATCTTCCTCAGGGTCCGGTCACCTCTTCTCGTTGTGCAGCGTTTTCTGCCACACTTTTTCCTTCCCACAGACTTCCCACTGAGGTGCCTTGATACAGCACTCTGGGAACAGCCTATTAGTTCAGAAATTTCTTTCTGTGTCTGACCCTCTTGCTTGAGGGTGTCAATGATGGCCTTCTGGACAGCAGTCAGGTCGGCAGTCTTACCCATGATTGCGGTTTTGAGTAATGAACCAGACTGGGAGTTTTTAAAAGCCTCAGGAATCTTTTGCAGGTGTTTAGAGTTAATTAGTTGATTCAGATGATTAGGTTAATGGCACGTTTAGAGAACCTTTTCATGATATGCTAATTTTTTGAGATAGGAATTTTGGGTTTTCATGAGCTGTATGCCAAAATCATCAATATTAAAACAATAAAAGGCTTGAACTGCTTCAGTTGTGTGTAATGAATGTAAAATATATGAAAGTCTAATGTTTATCAGTACATAACAGAAAATAATGAACTTTATCACAATATGCTAATTTTTTTAGAAGGACCTGTATATATGATTATATGATGAGAAATCCTGAAATGTTTTCTTCAAAAAACATAATTTCTTTATGACTGAAGAAAGAAAGACATGCACGTCTTGAATGACAAGAGGGTGAGTACATTATCTGTTCATTGTTATTATGAAAGTGAACTAATCCTTTAAATGCTAAAAAGGCAAAACAACAATGTTGGACGATTTTGAAGTTGGAGGAGAAAATAAGACGATGTTTTTGCCCTACCCTAACTTTTTGAAAAGTAGTAGGCAGTAGATGAACCATGCGAGACCTTTCCATCATGATTACGTAATGCGAGAAGTCGTAGATATCCATCACAGAGCTAGTGCAAGACCAGCATTTGTGGTTAAAAAGTATATAAATGTTGTTTTTTTAAAATAAATTTACTAATTGTTTCGCTAGATAAGGCCCTTATTTCTTGGCTGGGATCATGTAGAGCCCTTTGAAGCTGCATTGAAACTGCAATTTGAACCTTCAACTCTGGAATATATTCCTTAACCTTAATTGCTTTTTTGACTGAAGAAAGACGGACATGAACATATTGGATGACATGGGGGTGAATAAATTATCAGGAAATTTTTCATTTAGGAATGAGCTACTCTAATGGCAAATACTGCTTCCTAGCAAGTATCAAATCATGGTTTTAAGGCTGTTGGCCTTTAGGTACGTCCTACATCCAGTTGTCTTGCATCTTTACATTCCTACATCGAATGTGTTTTAGGTGCAAAGGAGCAGCTGGCGAAAGAGAATGAAGAGCTGAAGCAGCAGAGAGAGGAGCTGGAGGTGAGGATGAATGCGCTCAAGTCCCAGTATGAAGGCCGGTTGAGTCGACAGGAGAGAGAGCTGAGGGAACTCCGTGAGCAACAGGAGAGACATGGAGATCAGAAAGATGAAGCTCAGGAGCCTGGCCAGAGCAAGGTACAGCACCACAAATGAGCCCATTTGTACTCTGGCCAATAACAGTTGAGGTCAAAAGTATATTCATACTTTTTGAAATTGAAGATCAAGGTAAATTTAACTTACTTTGTAAGTATCTTCTGTAACTTCTAAAGGGCAGTACTAAATGAATTTTATTTTGGCAAAATAAGAAAAATGTACACACCCTTCATTGTTCAAAAGTTTACACCCCTGGCTCTTAGAGGTCCACTAAAATTCCCTAAAACACGCAGCGTTATACTATGTGGTGACGTAATTATAACTGAAATAGGAAAACAGGGCAGATTCTGCAAAGTGTATGTCAACTTTTGACCTCAACTGTATGTAGAAATACTATGTGTTATGTATGAATATTATGTATCTTTATTAGCATTTAAGGGTTTTATATATCTGATCAGAGACTTCCTGGGCTTTATGTACTGAATTAAATCAAGAAATCAAAATTTAAGTAATTGTCCTCAATATTTATCAAAGTACTTGGTATCTTTTCTAGGTTCAAGAGGCCCAGAGGTCATCAGATACTCGCCAGATCACTCTTAAACCCACACCTGCTGCTGACAGAGGAAGGTAAGGGTTCATATTCACCTAATTTTGCACTGCGGAAGTAAGCGATTTTCCATTTCCATGCATCTTTTATTCTAGCTGTGTTAAATATTGTCTCTTTATATTCCATCTGTTAACAGTGCCAGTACATCCGAGCCACCCACCGCTAACATCAAGCCCACACAAGTTGCTGCCACCCCCAGCAAGCCTTCACCAATCGCAGGGAGCAAGTCCACTCCTAGGGCAAGCATCCGCCCAATGATAACACCCGCTCCTGTAACCACACCTACTCCCACAGCCACAGTCATGCCCACCACACAGGTGGAAACACAGGAAGGTATGAGTGGAGTTCAGGCTTTGACATCTGATAGAAGCTATATAAGTGCATAAGTTGTCAGTAAATTGTCATTGTTTTTTGTTCCATCAGCCCTCCAGTCCACAGAGGGTCCAATGGAGCATGTGACTGTCTTTGGCAGCACCAGCGGCTCAGTGCGCTCCACCAGCCCTAACATACAGACTACACAACCAATCCTCAGCCTGCAGCAGAGCCAAGCCACAGCCTTTGTCCAGCCCACTCAGCAGCAAACCAGTCAGGAGCCAGCAACAACCATTATGGAGGCAGCACATAGCTCACAGATGGAGAGGCCGTCCACTTCCACTGCAGTCTTTGGCACAGGTATAAAGAACCATTGAGTCAACATGGGAACAAATTGGCATTCATACATTGCTTTTTGGCCTAGGTCAGAAATGATGTTAACTAGCCAAATAGATAATAAAAGAACCATTTATATTTTGAGATAAAAATGATAACTGTGATATTATAAAGAGAGCAATGTGAGATTTGATATGTATTAACATTTTTACTATTATTATTTTTTTTTTTATTTTTTTTTTACACTATCCTAACTTACTGACCCATATCTCTCCCTCCCCAACACTCCCTTTGTTAATATGAGGTTTCTGATTAACATGTCATTCTTCTGTCAGTGTCAGCAACAGCAGGCTCATCTGTGTCTAAGCGAGTGCGAGAGGAAGAGCAGGAGAGCTCCACGGAGGTGACCGACACCACACAGGATGACTCCACACTCCCACCTATCACTAAGAAGCTCCGCATCATTAGAAGAATTGGCCTGGAGGTGAGCAGTGTAATGGCAACTTTCTAGTTTGTGAAAAGATTATTAAAAATCTGCCTGCTCCATTTGGGTCTGTTTTGACTGTGAAGAGGTACATAAAATACAGTTTTCAAATAAACTACAGTTTGAGTAAAGGATCAAAAACCAAATACTCTAAATCTGATAAACATAAAGAGTTTCACTCTTCTGTCATTGATTAACCTTCATAAATATTTTCCATATTAAAAAATCAATGTTTTTTTCATCATAAGTGAAAGTTTATGCAACTAAATTATTCACTTTTTCGAAAACTTTCCATATTTGTAGGTTTTAAAGCAATTATGCTGGTAATTCTCTCATTTTCAGACTCTGTTCTTAACTTCATTAAATTATATATTCAAATAAAGAGTTTTTTTTTATTTTGCATCATAGTGATTTTGCATATAAAATGTTCAATTTAAAATAATTTCAGATTTTTTTTAATAAAGCAATTAATGTTGCAATAACATTAACTTTAAAAAAATATATTTTTAAAAACGGCTGAGCATAATTTTTTTTTTTCAGGTTTCTTTGATAATTGGAAAGTTCAGAAGAACAGCATTTATCTAAAATAGAAATCTTTTGTAACATTGCAAATGTCTTTATCTTCACTTTTGATTAATTTAAAGCATCCTTGCTAAATAAAATACATTTCTTTCCTAAAAAAAAATTATACTGGCTCTAAGCTTTTGAATGGTAAAGTGGTATAATATAATATTCAGATAAATGCTGATCTGTGGATCTTTAAATTAATAAAAAAATTTACTCAGCTGTTTTAAATAATTTATAATAATTAAATAGCAAATCAGCATATTACAGCATGTTTCCGTCATCCTGTTTTATACACATTTTGAAGTCTCGCATCTTCTTTGACTTAGAAGCGTTGCTTATTCGCAAATATTTTATGCGATATTCCAATTTTGCACACAAGTTAAATTCGCAACTTTGGATGAAAACCCAGTTACTAATAATACTATGTATGTTTGTATACTGTACTTGAGGAGCAGGAAACACTCATTGTGGTTATAGACTTTTCCGTTAAAAACTGTTGATTATACATCATCCCGTAATACTCTTTTTGCAGGACACTTCCGGCACTGAGGAGAGTAATGATGCTATGAGTGAAGCTCCAGGAGAAGCCCAACAGCCTCCTGATGCCAGTGAGGTACCAGCAGTTTATCCCTTAGTACCAGTATAATCATAACCATTCATCAACAATGAACAACCAGTGCACTGATCCTGTCTGTTCATCTCTCACAGGAAGTGTTTCCGGTGTTAGGAGAGGGAGACGAAGAGTCTTTGTCTCAGTCTGTCCCTATGGATCAGGTGAGCGAGTCCCAACCCTCCGAGTCTCAGATCAGTGGACAGGACTCATCCGAGGACTTTAAACATGACGTCATCATCATAGAGACAGATAGCAACACTGAGGAGGAAGAGGAGGAGCAGGAAGAGCCTGGACAGGTCAGTCTGTTTTTATGAGAAGCAGAAATGATGTAATTAGCAGCATGTATTAACCTCCCTTCTTTCTGCAGTATGAAGATGATGATGCAGAAGATGAAGATGATGAAGATGGTGATGGAGGGATGGCAGAAGCAGCAGAGGAGAGTAATGAAGGCAGTGGGAGTGCAGATGCCAATGAGGCCTATGAAGAGGATGAGGCAGAGGTGAACCCCTACTTTTCTAATATTCAGGAGCATAAGCTACTGTTGTAATGAAAGCCAGTTGGCTACTAGAAAACCAGTTGTTCCATTGTGCCACTCTTCTTAAAGATGCATGATTTGCTTGGTCTCTGCAAACACTTGTATCTTAAAGGGAATCCCAGGTATTAAGACTTGCATGGCTTAATATAACAAACAACATAAACATGTCACTTTCTGAAACATGTAACTAGTGTTAATTTCGTCAGACGAGACGAGACGAAATATGTTCGTCAACGACCTTTTTTTTCATGACTTAGACGAGACGATGACAAGACTGCACCACTGTCCAAAAACGCTGACTAAGACTAAATTAACATGCATTATTGTTGACGAAAAAAGACGAGACGAAAATGTTTTGCATAAAATAAAAACTAAGATAAAATCTCTCTTCATTTTCGTCTACAATCGTCTCTGCTTTTTCATCAGCTGTCACGGCTTTAAAATATTCAAACTGCGCTTTGGCGCGCTGGCTGGCGCTGAGCCAGAGACGGACGAGCTCTGCGCTTGTCATATAATCACAACTATGCAGTGTTTTTAACCACGTAACGCTTATTTAAGGTTTCAGACATTTAAATACACATAAGTACTAGTAAAAGGAGACATTTAGAGTTTGTAAAATACACACACAGGTCTATGGAAGCAGCAAATAACCATCTATTCAAATACAATTTGCCGATGTGTTTTATTCATATCACATACATATAGGCTTAGTAACTAAAAAGTTCACTCTATTCCTCTTCTAGTTCACCAGCCACTTACTTGCATGTATTTCGGGAGAAACGGATGAATATATAGACCTTTTCCCTGAACACGGAAGTAAGTCCGACTCTTAACTGAAAGAATGCTTTGCATTTCCGGTCTCCATTGTTTCTAGTCAAATTAGGGTATATTCCGAGCTAATAAACTAATGTTAAACCTATTAAAATGTTTTTAAAAAGCACATGGCTCCATAGCGCCATCACTTGGCAATGTCGCAATGACCGTCATTTGTCAGTGCCTCACTTTAATAAGTGTGTAGATGACACGAAGCAGCGGAAGGTAGCTACATTAAAAACAGATGGACGCTATTTGAATGGGTTCCTATGGAAACCGGAACAGAAAAGCATTCAATCTGACGTTAGAATTCGTAATGGCGGCGCTCATCGTTTACTCAGGAAAAAGGTCTATATGTGCTGTAAATCCGGCTGACAGGACTCTCTGAACGGCAGTGCGAACAAACATGGCCGCGCCCATCTCACATTACAGATTACGATCCAGATCATTTATATAGGGTTTTAAACGACGAAACATACTAATTCACACATATTTGTGAATCGGAATATTAGATAGTTCATGGCATGGTAAGCAAGTGTGTGAGTATTCTGGATAAAAAAGGAAAAATGAAATAAAAGCGATCTATCTGTCATACAGTGTTATTGTGTCTGTGTTGTCACGTGACAAGTTTGATGCGTCGCCATGGAAACAATAAGGGCGAACGTTCTAAAATAACGTCGCTTAAAAAAAAACTCACTCTCAGGGGTCCGCTAGAATATTTTAAACTCACCACTGAAAGGGTTAATCATTTGTGAATGTGTCTCCTAAATCAGAACTTGAAAACCAGACACGTTTAACATTTGCATTCAACAAAAATCATTCAACAAGTGTATTTTGTCAGGTAATTATGACATTTAACCAATGTTTGAGATATGTGAAAGACTTTTTTTTTTTACTGAAATGTGTATCAGTAATAATCTCAGTAATAATGTTATTTAAAAAAAAAAAGACTACAATTTTTTGACTAAACCTAGACTAAAATATATTGTTCTTTTTTGACTAAAACTAGACTAAAATTAAAAGACTTTTAGTCGACTAAAACTTGACTAAGATACCTTGAGTTTTCTTTTGACTAAAACTAGACTAAAATGACGAGACTTTTAGTCGACTAAAACTTGACTAACAAAAAAAGATATGTGAATGACTAAATATGACTAAAACTAACAAGGACATTTGGCACAAGACTAAGACTAAATTAAAAATAGGTGACGAAATTAACACTACATGTAACCAATGAAAGATTTATTTAATAAAAACCTTGTTTTGTACATATTATGGACTATTCTGCCCTCCAAAGGCAAAGTGCAGTAACTGCGCCAACACTGAAACTGAGAAAAATGCCTTTAAAGTTTTTACGCTAGCTAGTCAAACATGTTGACACTCTTGTTTCTCTGAAACACTCTTATTTCTCTGGGACAAACTTGAACCAGGAGACTTTGCCACAAGACAAAATAGTTGTCACGAAGTCAATTTTAAGCCTTAACTCAATTTTGACCAAATGTGTAGTTACTGCGCTTTGCCTTTGGAGGGCAGAATGGGGGGTGCCATTATCGATGACGTGAAACGATTGCACTCGGTGAGCTACTGGTGCTATCTGTTGCTATTTTTGCCACAACGCAACTCTAAATACACAACGTAAAGTAAAATACTGAAACGATGCCACATTGCAACAAGAGAAGCGATGTTAGTCTTCACTGCATTTCTAGGGATAGGAGAAGAAAATGATGGGAAGATGCCTGTGGATGAATAAAACTTCTTAAAGACCTGCATCTTCATTCTCTTCACTTTAGCCCTGATGCCTTTGAGGCTTTTAGTAGGCCACAGCTACCGAAAGAGCTTACAAATGGCACAGACAAGAAACACTAGATGCAGGATGTAAACATGCCGTAGCCACTGAAGGAGCTTCTCAGTGCTGAGTACACACGATATCTGGGGGCCTTTAGAAAAAAAAACACTGGTATGGCATATGGTTTAAGCCTATGCTTATCCATCTTCACCTCTAAGCTCTTTTAGTAGATCGGTTCAAAGACATTATTTACGTTATATTAAGTCATACAAGTCTTAATACCCAGGGTTGCTTTTAAGATTTGAGTTTCTGTGAACTGATTGTGATATTTTGACTGAGTTTACCTTTTTTTGGTAGTTTTGATGAGATTTTTGTTGTGTTGGCAGGGCGATGGGGCAGCTGATCCAGGCATTGACAATGAAGAGAGTCAAGAAGCATCTGATTCAATCCAGAAGCAAGCAGACTCTCAGAGCAGTGGTACAAAAACACACACAATGCACATGAAGAAAATCTTCAGAAATCATTCTAATATGCTGATTTGCTGCTCAAAAAAACGTTCCATTTAAGCTAGTTTGTAGCTGTTTTTTTTTTTTTTTTTTTTTTTGTTAAATAGCTGTTTTGGCTAGGACTGCCCTTGACTAAAGATTTTTCTGTTTGACCAGTAGTCGTTCATTGTAAGCGATTAGTTGACTATTTATAAGAAGAATACATAATCTGAGAATATTTGTTTTCCATTTGAATTGGTTCATTTGAAAGTAGACTTTTTGCACTCTATAGAAGTATTTTTCATGTCTGTAAGGCAAGTATACACAGTTTTACGTTCAAGTTCAAAGAGACCAAGACAGGAGAAATCCCCTCTAGTTTGCTTTCATTTTACAAAAGTGCAATGTTTTGTTGTTACTGTGAGTGCACACAAATGAACAGAGTCTTTAGAGATTCGAAAGATGTGTTCCATCTATCATGCAGTAAGGGCACTGCTGTTCAGCTTCCACACTCCGCACAATAGCGCACATTTTTCTAGGTTAACATTAGATTGAGTGGCAATGTAAAGTTACTGCTACTAACATATTTCAGATGATAAGCCATAAGTTGAGGTCGATGAATGATAGGCAAGCGTTTGGATGTCCTGCCCGATATACTGTATTAATAAGATAAGCTGTTAATGATCTGTCATTGCAGATCTTAGTAACAGAAAATAAAATTCACAGGCGAAGTTACAAAGTGACTAAAATTTTGGTTGATCAAGCCTCTTCTCATCGACCAACGGTTAGTCGACTATTGGGAGGCAGCCCTAGTTTTTGTTAAATGAGCTGGTTTTAGCTGTGTGTTTTTACCTTATTTTTTTAAAGATGATTTTAAACTTAAAGGAGTAGTTCACTTCCAGAACAAAACATTTTCAGATAATCTACTCATCCAAGATGGTTCGTGTCTTTCTTTCTTCAGTCGTGAAGAAATTAGTTTTTTTCTTTTTTTGAGGCAAACATTTCAGGATTCCTCTCCATATAATGGACTTCTATGGTGCCCCAGAGTTTGAACTTCCAAAATGCAGTTCAAAAGCAGTTTCAAAGGGTTCGATCCCAGCCAAGGAAAAAGGGTCTTATCTAACGAAATGATCGGTTATTTTCTAAAAAAAATAAAAATAAAAAAATAGTTCAGTTTATATTCTTTTTAACCTCAAATGCACATCTTGTCTAACTCTGCGTGAGCTGTGTAGGGTAAGTCGAAAAACCCATCTAATTATCTTCTCCGTCAAAATTGTCCTGCATCGCTATTTTACCTTTTTTGTAAAGGGCGATTGATCATCTTTGCATGTTCACTATATAAACACAGGATCGGTCTTTCTGCAGCGATGTAAAATGATTTTGTAGTTGGAGGAGAAACTGAGATGGGAGTTTTTTTGACCTACCCTAACTGTATTGAATCAGAATACACAGATTTAACGCAGAGTTACACAAGACGAGCGTTTGAGGTCAAAAAGTATATAAATTGTAATGTATTATAGAAAATAACTGATCGTTTCGCTAGATAAGACCCTTCTTTCTCGGCTGAGATCGTTTAGAGCCCTTTGAAACTGCATTTAAACTGCATTTTGGAAGTTCAACCTCGGAGACACCATGGAAGTCCATTATATAGAGAGAAATCCTGAAGTGTTTTCATCAAAAAACCTAATTTCTTTACGACTGAAGAAAGAAAGACATGAACATCTTGGATGACAAGGGTGAGAGTACATTACCTGTAAATTTTTGTTCTGGAAGTGAACTCCTTTAAAACCTTCAGACTTAAAGCTGTTCAAAATTTCTGCCTAGGCTTTCTCAAGCTAACCTAAAATTTGTCTACAAGCTCAAGTTATTAATCACATTTATACATTTATCTATTGACACTTTTAATCAGTTTAATGTATCTTCACTAAATATAACAGTTTCTTAAAAAAAAAAACTTATTGACCCAAATGTTTGAAAGGTAGTCTATACTTTTAACCCAGTTTCCCTGTTCAGTCCAGCTAGACCATCATGGAAAAAGGGGTACACCATGAAGTCTAGACTATGAAAATGTGCAAAATGGCACCCTTAGGAACTAGTGGCATGAATATTGAATCTGAAAACGTTCTTGTGTGTTCACAGAAGCTAGTGTCAGCACCCTGGAGTGCTTCCCTGCTGAGCCTGTGAGAGAGCACCAGCCAGTTCCCAGCACCACCACCATCACCACCACCACCTCCTCTTCTCTGGGCCCACGTCTTCCCCAATCTCCCCGAAGACCACATCACACCCCACCTCCACGCCTCAACATCCACCCTGTCCCTGAGCTCGGTCCCCCCATCATGCAGGTAGATAGACCATGTCCTTTAGGAGTTCTGATTTGTTTCTTCGTCACTACATAAATCCAATATTTCATTGCTGTATTACATAATTTTGGTGACTCGACTTTTCTGTACAGAGGCAGTCAGGACAGAGCAGACGGCCCTCAATGAGTCGTGCACCCCAGCTCACTCCTGGAATTGGAAGCATGGTGAGCGACCTTTGTGTGTGTATCCAATATAAACATCTTGCATTTTTAGTGCTTCATCATTTCTGACACAGTATTTTGGTTCCTTCAGCAACACTTTTTTGATGATGATGACAGAATGGTTCCTAGCACTCCCACCCTTGTGGTGCCACACCGCACAGATGGCTTTGCGGAGGCCATTCAGTAAGTCACAGCAGCTTTTACTTTTTTTTTTATAGCATGAAGGGATACATCATTAAACTCCTGGGTAAATGATGCATTCCTCCATCTCAGTTCCCCTCAGGTGGCCGGAGTACCTCGCTTCCGTTTCGGCCCTCCTGAGGATATGATGCCCCAGGCCAGCTCCTCTCATTCTGACTTGAGCCATCTGGCCACACATGGAGGTGAGTACAAACATGACACTGCGCTGCTTTCACATTGTTTCCGAATGACCTTGATGATTATGTGATGGCAACCTAGAGTTTGTGTTTTTAAGCCATTCATGTCCATGGATTCATGCTTTAGTTTCTGTGGTAACACGGAACAATATTTTTACAGTATTCAGTATTATATAATTTTGACTTTGTAATACGCTACCGTTAAAATGTTTGTGGTTCAACGTTTTTGAAAGAAGTCTCCAAGCACCAAGGCTGCATTTATTTGATCAAAAATACAGTATAAACAGTAATATTGTGAACCGTTATTAAAATAGTTTTAGAAAATGTTTTTATTTTAAATTGTACAATATTTTAGAAAGTAATTGATTCCTGTGACGGCAAACCTGGAAACTCCAGTCTTCAGTGTCGCATGATCCTTCGGAAATTGTTCTAATATGCTGATTTGCTGCTCAAGAAACAACAATGTCTTATCCATGTTGAAAACAAGTTTTCATTCATAATATCTTTATGGAAACTGTGATGCATTTGATGGGTTCAAAATTCCCAAAATGGGGTCTAAATTAAAACAGGAAAAACTAAAATGAATCATGAAGAAAATTAAATGACTGTCCATGTACTAATGTCTTTTTTATTTTTTTTAATACATATGACTGTTATTAAATTAATATTTTTAAAGAAGTTAAGTGAGGGTTAGATCATTGTTAAAAAGGGGGAAGTGGGGGAAATGATCATGTACAAATAAATATTTACTATTATTATAATTAATTAAAATCTTAATTATTGTCTAACAATATTATAACCAACATTCTGTTTTATTTTTTTATTTTCCATTTAAATTTTTCTGTATTTTTTTTTGTTTTAATTTTTCTAGATGGTTTTAATGGCTAAGTAAAAAATGTTAATCCAAAAGCATGTCTAATTAATTAATTGAAATGTACACAAATTAACAGCAATGTATTATAAATTTAACAAAGAACATTTTAAGGCCTTATAAAACCTGTTTTATTTTCTCAAATTCAGTTTTATTTTTAACACTAATTTTTCCATTTTTTACAATCAAAAGCAATCTAAATAATTGATATAATAAAAATAATTTATTATTATTGTATTATTATTATTATTATTATTATTGTTATTAATAACTAGTGTATTTACATTTTTCTGAAATTCTGGTAAAAGAAAATTCTGGTAAACTTGATGTTTAAAAAAAAAACATTTTAGTAGGAATAGTAATATCATTGCATTAAATTTATTTCTGTCACGGTTTCTTCAAGTTAAACTGAATATTTATTTTGACAGGTTGCTTTGAAGACCTTTAAGTTTCTGTTTGTGTATGATATAACGATAGTTTTTCTAAAAAAAAAAAATGGTAAAATGCTCTTGAGACTCAGTTCAAGAGACAGTTTAATTTCATTAGCCACAAGCAGAACATACAGCATTCCTATTTAAATAGTATTTTTGTGGCTTAATATTTACTAAAAGTAGTCACTGTAAATACAGTAGTTACACTAGTCTATATAGTTTTTTGATTTAAGTGAAATGACTTGTAATTTATTCATCAAAAATTTGGCAAGCAAAGTATTTAGTTTCACATTCAAATTGAATCATTTGTAATTCTAGTAAATATTAGAATTACTGTGAACTTAGAATAGTACCTGACATTCTTCCTGTCATTCGTCAGGGTTGGGCATGTATGAAAGTCCTCTCTTCCTGCCCACTCATGATGAAGAGTCTGGAGGCAGGAGTGTTCCCACCACCCCTCTACAAGTGGCTGCACCAGGTGAGCAGCTGGTGAAAATCATGTCAAGTTTGTTTGGTTGATATCTTTTAAGCAAATCTAACCGCTCTCCTCCTTTCATTTGTCTTGCCAGTGACTGTATTCACAGAGAGCCACCCCTCTGATGTGTCTGAGACAGCCTCTCAGTCAGTTCCAATGGTCAGCACGTCCACCGCCAGTCTGACTGCACCAGGAGAAGCTGTCCCAGGAGATGATGGAGATGACGTTTTTGTGGGGGAAGCGGAGAGTGAAGGGTGGGCAGAGTTTCATAGTTCACCTCAGAACGGCTCGGTTTTTTTTAGTGGGGTTGTAGTAATTGTGTTTTCTGTGTGTAGGATGAGTAGTGAGGCATGTCTAGAGGGCCAGTCGGAGGTGGAATCCGCACAGCCGACCGATGATGCCAGCCTGCCCTCCACCAGTCAAGAGCCAACATCCAGCTCCGCAGGTACCCTCCATTTCACAAACTTGATTGTTTACTCACTAAAAACTCCCACAGATCATGTTTTCATGCCATTTTAAGTCTTATTTTGACATAACAGAAAATGGTTATGTCTAAGTGTGAGTTGTTTGTTTACTTTTTTAAAATTAGTCTTCCCATACATGCCATTATGTAGTTAATAGAGATTTTATTGAATTGTGAATTTATTGCACTAACCAATCACAGCGGAACATAACTCTCACGTGTCTTTCCCCCATTGATTCTCAATTACCCCCCACCAAATCCATCACACACTTTAGGGGGTATGTTAAAACTCAGTGGATTCAGGGGAGATGCACTCCTGCTGTAACTTTACCTGCTGTGTCACTGTTGGTCAATGTTTCTTTAGAAAAATGAGTGATTTATACACTTTTTTTTTGTACTGTATTTTGTGGTGTTAGATTTAGCAATTTACCACATTTTGCCATCAATTTTAACTTTTCTTGAAATAATGTTGTTACACACATCAGACCAACATGAATACAAAAAGTAAATTTTCCAAGAACTTGACATGTGATTTTTAAAAGATTTGTCTTGTTCTTTATTATAGACTATCTTTCAAATTATATTATATTTCCAATTACTAAAAAAGATAAAAAATAAAAATATACTAATACAATTATCAGTACCGCCGCTCCCTATACGCAGAGTACGCAGTCTGCGTAGGGCACCAACTCCCGGGGGGCACCATCCCAGCTGCTAAAAAAAAAAATCGTTTTTATATATTATAATAATAAATTAATATTAATAATATACATACACAAATAAACAAAAATATAAAAATATAAATGTATATATTGCATTTTACGGTGAACGCAGACTAGGCTAGTAAGCACACGTGGTGACGCACAGCATCTGCACCGCGACGTGCCCTCACCTCTGTTTACGGCTGCCTATTTGGCCAAAAATGATGATAATAATTGATGAACTATATGCCTGGTCCTGGAAAGAGACATCAACAGTCCGGCGCCGAGAAACGAAAGAAAAAAAAAAGCCCAAGATGAAGCCCGTGCATCACTTTCAGGTACTTTCATAATCCTGTGAAACTTTATATTATTCTGTCGACGTTAATAATGTGTTTTAATGTCGGTAATAATTTCACGACTAACGCATCTTTCTTAATATGAATACAGGCATATCTAAGTAAACAAAATGACTTAAAATGCATTATATTAAAACAATTATGGTAATTATGATTATTGATTAATAATGACCATATAGTGTAATTAAATAACAGTGTTAAAATATATAATCTAATACAAAATTAACAGTTTACGTTACAATTTTAATAGAAATGCCTGAAAAGGTCACCAAAGGCCTGGTAAATGCAGTTGTTACACTTACATGATGATCGAATTCCTTGTTTAATATTTTAGTTTGTATTTTTTGCTGTAGAGCTGCAATTGTAATTTATAAATGATACAATTTATTTATGTATTTACTATTTACTTTTATTTGAATAAAGTTCTATTTTGGCCCCTATAGTTGTTTTTTTTTTTTTTTTTTTTTTTTTATTAGCCTATTTTATTTTTACTTCTGTAATATTTGGGGGAGGGGGCACAAAAGTAAATTTCTGCTTAGGGCACCCATTTGGCCAGCAGCGGCCCTGACAATTATACACAATCTAAGTCAAATGACTCACGAACCCACTCTAAAATCTCAAGACATCCGCGCTCTGAAGTTTCGATCTGAAGCAACCTGCTCTGGAATCCCAATCTAAATCAAATAATTTGTGATCTGTGCTACGAAGTTTCGGTCTGAAACAACCTGCTCTGAAATCTCAATCTGAATCAAATGACTTGCGAACCCGCTCCGAAATCCTAATCTAAATCAAATGACTCATGAACCCAGTCCAAAATCCCGATCTAAATCTGAAGCAGCCTGCTCTGAAATCCCGATTTAAATCAAATGACCCATGAACCCACTCAGAAATGCCGACCTAAATTAAATGATCTGCAAACCCGCTCTGAAATCCCGATCTAAATCAAATGATCCACAAATCAGCTTTGAAATCCTGATCTAAATCAAATGATCTGCAAACCCGCTCTGAAATCCCGATCTAAATCAAATGATCCGCTTTGAAATCCTGATCTAAATCAAATGATCTGCAAACCCACTCTGAAATCCCAATCTAAATCAAATGACCCGCAAACCCACTTCATAATCCGATCTAATTCAAATGATCATCAAACCAGCTCCGAAATCCCAATCTAAATCAAATGACCCGCAAACCCACTTCGTAATCCAATCTAATTCAAATGATCATCAAACCAGCTCCGAAATCCCGATCTAAATCAAATGACCCGCAAACCCACTTCGTAATCCGATCTAATTCAAATGATCATCAAACCAGCTCCGAAATCCCAATCTAAATCAAATGACTCTCGAACCCTGTCCGTAGTCTCAATCTAAATCAAATGATCCGCAAGCCCGCTCTGAAATCCCGATCTAAATCAAATGATCTGCAAATCCGCTTTGAAATCCCGATCTAAATCAAATGACCCGCAAACCCACTTCGTAATCCGATCTAAATCAAATGATCTGCAAACCCACTTCGTAATCCGATCTAAATCAAATGATCTGCAAACCCGCTCTGAAATCCCGATCTAAATCAAATGACCCGCAAACCCACTCAGAACTCCCAGTCTGAATCAAATGACTCATGAACCCGCTTCGAAATTCCGATCTAAATCAAATTACCTGCGAACCCACTCAGAAATGCCGACCTAAATCAAATGACTCGCAAACCCGGTCCAAAATCCCGATCTAAATCAAATGATTTGTGATCTGTTCTCCGAAGTTTCAATCTGAAGCAACCTGCTCCGAAATCCTGATTTAAATCAAATAACCCGCGAACCCACTTAGAAATCCCGACCTAAATTAAATGACTCACAAAGCCTGTCCGAAATCCCGATCTAAATCGGATGATTTGTGAACACGCTCCGAAATCGCGATCTAAATCAAATGACCCGTGAACCCACTCTGAAATCCCTATCTAAATCAAATGACTCATGAACCTGGTCCAAAATCCCGATCTAAATCAAATGACTCATGAACATGGTCCAAAATCCCGATCTAAATCAAATGACTCATGAACATGGTCCAAAATCCCGATCTAAATCAAATGACTCATGAACCTGGTCCAAAATCCCGATCTAAATCAAATGACTCATGAACATGGTCCAAAATCCCGATCTAAATCAAATTACTCATGAACCTGGTCCAAAATCCCGATCTAAATCAAATGACTCATGAACATGGTCCAAAATCCCGATCTAAATCAAATGATTTGTGATCTGTGCTACGAAGTTTCGGTCTGAAACAACCTGCTCTGAAATCTCAATCTGAATCAAATGACTTGCGACCCGCTCCGAAATCCTAATCTAAATCAAATGACTCATGAACCCAGTCCAAAATCCCGATCTAAATCTGAAGCAACCCGTTCCGAAATCCCGATTTAAATCAAATGACCTGCGAACCCACTCAGAAATGCCGATCTACATCAAATGATTTGAGAACCCGCTCCAAAATCGCAATCTAAATAAAATGACCCACGAACCCACTCTGAAATCCCTATCTCATGAACCTGGTCCAAAATGCCGATCTAGATCAAATGATTTGTGATCCGTGCTCCGAAATTTCAATCTGAAGCAACCCGCTCCGAAATCCCGATTTAAATCAAATGACCTGCGAACCCACTCAGAAATCCTGATCTAAATCAAATGGTCCGCAAACCTGCTCCGAAATCCCGATCTAAATCAAATGATTCGTCATCTGCACTTTAAAGTTTCGATCTGTTGCAAAATATTCACAGACTCTAAAGTTTTGATCTAAATTAAATTATTCGTGATCCGCGCTCCGAAGTCCCAATCTGGGGTGCGTTTCCCAAAAGCAACCATGGTCGCAAGTTCCGTCATTATCGACTGAGATCAATGAAACTAGTGACCTTTAAAACAGTAAATCATTTTGCGACACAATGGTTCAACTAATTCAAAGTTTTGAAAAGCTGTTTCATACTATATATGCTTTTTAAAATCATTAAAAGCGATGTTGTAATTCTAAAATGGCTTTTTTAATTTGATCTGTTTTTTGCTAATCAATCACTTGAAATGAATGTCCGACGTCACAAGTTTTAATCAATCGGAGCGGTTCCAGCGTTAACGACTCGCTTATGTGATTCGGTTAATCTGTTCCTCTTTTTGTCTTCAGCCATGTTTACACGACACTGTCAGTACTACTACTGGTTTAGCTTGCTAGTTTTTATAACATTACCTGAAATAAGCGGGAAATTGCAACTTGAATAAGCACCTTGTACAAACCCCGTTTCTCTTTTTAGATACCAGCACCAGTACTGGTCAGGCCAAGCCTGCAAGCCGGCTCCTTCCTCAGCACCAGCTGCCCCGGAGGAACCAGATCATCAGGAGAGGTTAGGACTCCTTATTTTAACTCATCTGTTTGTTGATCCATCCTCTTACTTGCATATATCATTAGTCACACATTTTCCTCACAAAAAGTAACAACACAGACTGGACTTTAAAACTTTTCTGTTTTTAATGAAGCAAAGATTACATAAAAATGCATACAGAAGCTTTTCACTTGTCAGTTTGTGCTTGATTTTGAAATTTGGTGTCTGTTGTGTAGAAATTTGAGGTTTTTCAGTGAAATTTGATTTGGTTTGTCTTGGTCTGTATCTCAATCTTTTCCTGTAGGTGGTGTTTTTCCTCGTGGAAGTCGGGGTCGAGGACTCAACAGAGGCACTCCCTTCTAAATCCCCCCACCATTACAGCGTCTGCCCAGCAGAAACGCTAATCACACGCCTGTGAATGACTCTTCAGAGTACTCCGAATCAGCCTCCTGCTCTTTTACTTTGTTCTTTCAATGTGCTTTAAAACATTGGTTCAATTTATTTTATATTCTGTGAGTAATCATACTGACGTTACGTTCAATGGTTTTGCTAATAAATGGAGAATCTTTCTCGCCATGCAGCTGTTGGTGTTGTTTGTCTCATGCTGGTCTTTCAGGCGCAGTTGAGCCACTTGCTGAAGTCATTCTGCTGGGAGGAATGGCTGGCAGGGGCCGTCAGAGCAGGCAGGTCACCGCTAACCTTGACGTTTAGGACTTTAGCTGTAAATCACAGAGATGGTGTAATTAAATATGACTCAGACTTAACATTACATTTGAATCTTCTCACAAACAGTCCTAACTTTTAATAACAGGAAATGCTTGTGTTGCAAGACAAAATGTCACTTACGCCAAGAGAAAACAAAGTAATCATAACCATCTGACTTCCTGGGGTTGGGCATGGACAAGGCTGATGTCACAGAGGTGGGGAAGCCCTTTATTTTGAGGCTGATGTTGATCTCCCCTGACAACTGGATCTCTGTCAAATTGGAATTAGTATTGTATAACATCATAATATAACTTTTTAATAATCGTATTTTTTCTGTCGCAACATTATCGTTAACTAACTTTTTTTATTGCAATTAAGCTTAAATAAAATGTAAATTTTTTTGAATTTAACTGCCAAAGTAACGTTTTCATCTAATATTTATAAGTACTGAAATTAAAACGGAAATAAAAGTTAAAACTAAATAATTAAAAGTGAAAAATATTAAGTTTAAAATTTAAAAAATATACAATTTTAAAGGATTAATTCACTTCCAGAATAAAAAATTCTTGATAAGTTACTCACCCCCATGTCATCCAAGATGTTCATGTCTTTCTCTCTTCCGTTGAAAAGAAATTAAGGTTTTTGAGAAAAACATTCTAGGATTTTTCTCCATATAGTGGACTTCAATGGTGGTCAATGGGTTGACGGTCCAAATTGCAGTTTCAATGCAGCTTCAAAGGGCTCTACACGATCCCAGTCAAGGAATAAGGGTCTTAACTAGCAAAACAGTTAGTCATTTTCTAAAAAAAAAAAAAAAAAACACAAATGTTGGAAAGGTCACACGTGTTTATTTCTTTTCCTGTTTACTTAAAAAAAAAAAAAAACTGGGTAGGGTGAATTTTCTCATCTCATTTTTTCCTCCAACTTTAAAAACATCCAATATCATTGTTTTACCCTTTTTTGTGTGTGTAAAGGGCGTTGACTTTCTTTGCACGCTCACACATGAAGTTGAGATACTGGTTAAAAAGTATATACATTTTTATTTTTTATCGAAAATGACCAATAGATTGGCTAGATAAGGGATCGTGTAGAGCCATTTGAACTGCATTGAAACTGCAGTTTGGACCTTCAACCCATTGGTTCCCATTGAAGTCCACTATATGGAGAAAAATCCTAAAATGTTTTTTCTCAAAAAAACATTTCTTTTCGACTAAAGAAAAAAAGACATGAACATCTTTGATGACATGGGAGTGAGTAAATTTATCAGGAAACTTTTATTCTGGAAGTGAACTAGTCCTTAGATTAAAACCGAAAATTTTAAAACAAACTGGAAAAAAAATGCATTTAAATATGAACAAATGTGATCATCATTTTAAATCATAATTACATTATATATACTCTGTTCAATGCATTGCATTTCTTTAAGTACCTCAATTTAGCATCAAAATTCAGATTACCTGCTTGTTTGCCATTTTTTGAACCTTTGTCTGTATTTTTGGATCTCTTTCCGTTGCAAGTTGGTGCACTTCCAGCGGGGAAAGTTACTTTCTGAACTGTGCCTCCTGATTAGAAAACACAAATTATGATTAATTCCCTTATCTTGGTCATTTCTAATTAGTCTAATCAAACAAAGACACGGAGGACTCCCGTCAGCACCTTTCTTAAAGAAGTACACAGACTCTGGTCTCTTTCTGGTGGCTAGGACTGGCAGAGCAGCAGTGATCTCACCGGAGAGCCCACCGAAATCCTGGGACACAGATCTGGGATATCCAGGCTCCACAACGCCATTATCCAAAACCCAGTAGTTGTCACCCTTAGTGAGCGAGAAATTATTTAGTGGATTTTCAAGTGTTGCAAACACATTTAGTGATGGTTTTCTCCAGTACCTTGATGATGTAGATCTTGCCCTGACAGTTGCAGCGAGTGAAGGCTGTGTCGATGGGAGACGGGATGCCCAGCTCTTCAGTGATTCTACGAGCAGGACCGGCTCTTCTGGTCTTGGGGTTCAGCAGCCAAAAGAAGTGACCTGAGGTGGATAGTACTTTTCTTAATTAGTGTTTTTAGAAAAAAGGCAATTTATCTGTTCCTCTTTTTGTGTCTTCCGCCATGTTTACACGACACTGTCAGTACTACTACTGGCTTAGCTTGCTAGTTTTATAACATTACCTGACATAAGCGGGAAATTGCACCTTGAATAAGCACCTTGTACAAACCCTGTTTGTCTTTTTAGATACCAGCAGTGTGTGTATATATACAGAAGATGTACCTCTGAAAACGATGATGGAGTTGTTGGGGAGAGTTGCCATTCCATCAATGGAAACGCCACTGCAGATATCAGGGTTTGCATCTTAAAACAAAAAGAAAGAAATTAGTAGTTAAAATATATTCAGATTTATTTTATACTTCAAATTACACTTCCACTAATTTCAATTTTTTTTTCCATAGACCGAGTTGAGGTCAAAAGTTTACGTTCCCCTTTCAGAATCTGCCAAATGTTTATTATTTTACCAAAATAAGAGGGATCGTACAAAATGCATGTTATTGTTTATTGTTGACCTGAATAAGATATTTCACATAAAATACATTTACATATAGTCCACAAGAGAAAATAATAGTTGAATTTATAAAAATGACCTGGTTCAAAAGTTTACACCCCTTTGATTCTTAATACTGTGTTGTTACCTGAATGATCCACAGCTGTGTTTTTTTGTTGTTGTTTTTGTTTAGTCAGAGTTGTTCATGAGTCCCTTGTTTGTCCTGAACAGTTAAACTGTCCGCTGTTCTTCAGAAAAGTCCTTTAGGTCCCACAGATTCTTTGATTTTTCAGCATTTTTGTGTATTTGAACCCTTTCCAACCAGGGCTTAAAAACGGAAAAAAAATCCATTCGGTTCACTCCGAGCAGAATCGATATTATAACGTTTCTGTTCTTGCGTTCCTCATTAAACAATACGTTCCGAGAACGGTTTTCTAGAAAAAATACCGGTTAATAACGTTATTTTATTGCGCAGCACGATAGATAGATAGATAGATAGATAGATAGATAGATAGATAGATAGATAGATAGATAGATAGATAGATAGATAGTGTTTGGCATTATGTTTACAAATGATTAAACCAAATTCCGTGTTCGTGTCATTTGAACTTCTTGTCTTTAAAACCGAAAGTAAACGAGTTCACAACCAGGGTTTGAAAATTAGCGCGGTCCGAAGTAAGGTGTTAAAAAAATTGTGCTATATTAACACCCTCAAATGCACTACATATAGCCAAAGTCCTTTTAAGAATGGTAAAATGGTAAGATGGTATTCTATAGTCTTTGACATAGCCTAATTTCAGAAGATTTTTTTTATGAAAGTACAATGTTGCCAGATATTGCTACGAAAAACAAGCAATTACAAAAAGAGAAAAAGATATCCGAAATAAGTTCAAAGCTTGTGTTTTTTAAACAAGATTAATATATCAGTAACACTAACGTTCAACTTTCCACTTTCCACTTTATAAACGTCCCAAAGTGTCACACTAAATTGGAAAAATACACGTATAATAGGTGGATCTGGCAACAAACGGAGGCTGCACACGCGCTCTCACTCAACGCGCTCTCAAGCCCCGTTCACTGCGCTAGCTTCTCGCATCAACATGAATTGCAAACACTCATGCGATATGAGGTGGTTTAAACGGCTTAATAATCATTCAGAGAGCTTGGCATTTTATTTTTGAATATACAAAAATGACCAATGGCCAGACCTCGGTGACCTCATAGCTGGCTACGGCCGTGCCTGGAAACGCGTTACAAATGAGCTAATCATTTTTTTTAAACAATTTTCTTGTTTGATAATACTATAGCGAAATAAGCCCCTTCAAGACCATCCGCTTCACATTCTGACCACACGGCTTAATCTGCGATAAAAACCTGTTGACTTAATTATTCCTTACCTAATATGCATAGCCTATTATAGGCTATTTTCACTCAAACAAAAGAGAACTAAAAACAAAAGACAATTTTAACTACAAGTTTTAATTAGGCTACAATAACTTAAACCTAAACATACCTTTGCACATGAAACAGCAGGTGCTTGGTAACCTTAAGCTCGTCGCATCAGAAAGGGCTCTGCTTATGACGTCTGCTTCGCGGGCATTTCACGGTGTATGCGTCACCGTCTCATTTGCGCACACAATTTGAATTCATGTTTTTGGTCTGCCAAATTAATATAATAAAGAGAACGATAAAAATACCGTTATTAACCGGTTAATTTGGAATTTCTGTTTTTGTTTCTGTTCAGAACGATTAAAATTGATTTTGTTTTCGTTTTTGTTCCTGTTCCTGTTTAATGTCATTTGTTTTCGTTTTTCGTTTTCGTTCCTTAAACCGGTTCAGAGCCCTGTTTCCAACAATCACTGTATGAATTTGAGATCCATCTTTTCACACTTAGGACAACCGAGAGATACTTATGCAGCTATTACAGAAGGTTCAAATGCTCACTGATGCTTCAGACGGAAAAACCATGCATTAAGAGCTGGGGGGTGAAAACTTTTGAACAGAAAGGTGATGTGTACATTTCTATTATTTTGCCTAAATGTAATTTTTTTTTTATTTAGTACTGCCCTTCAGAGGCAGTGCCAAAATGTTAAAGTTAAGTTTAATTGAAAGTTAAGTTAAATTTACCCTGATCTTCAAATTCAAAAAGTTTTCAACCCCTGGCTCTTAATGCATGGTTTTTCCTTCTGGGGCAGCTGTGAGCATTTGAGCCTTCTGTGATTCCCTCAGTTGTCCTCAGAGTGAAAGGATGGATCTCAAAATTATACAGTCATTGTTGGAAAGGGTTCAAATACACAAAAATGCTGAAATACCAAAGAATTTTTGGGACCTAAAGGATTTTTCTGAAGAATAGCAGGCAGTTTAACTGTTCAGGACAAACAAGGGACTCATGAACAACTCTCACAAAAAAAAAAAAAAAAAAACCAGAGCTGTGGATCATTCAGGTAAGAAAACAGTATTAAGAATCAAGGGGATGTAAACTTTTGAACCGGGTCATTTTTATAAAATCAACTATTATTTTCTCTTGTGGACTATTTGTAAAGCTCTCTTTAATGTGAAATATCTTATTCAGGTCAGTACTAAATAAACAATAACGTGCATTTTGTATGATCCCTCATATTTTGGTAAAATAATGAACATTTAGCAGATGTGAAGGAGATGTGAACTTTTGACCTCGACTGTAGTTGGTAACTTCAGGGATGTGAACAAATTCGAGTTTTACTGAAATTCTGTACCTGGTGCTGCAGAGCTGCTGGCTGCCAGGGCCTGGGCAATGTCTGCAAGAGTGCTGGGTCTGTCTGCAGCAGAGGCAGGTCCGCTGGATGGCCCGCCTCCTTGTCCACTGACGGAGAGGGAGACCTGCACAGGTATGGTTAGGGGGTTCCCAGAAGAAGGTCCTGCTGCCTGTAGTGGTCCAGCTCCAGGAGCAGGGCCGGATTCTGGCAGAGGGAGACCGGAAGGGTTGAAACCCATACCTGTGGGCATTTTGATATATTTTGATTATCACCTCACATGTATCTAACTTTCTGTAGATTTGAGTTTGTTGTCTCTTTCCTATTAAAAGTCAAATTAATTATTAATTATTTTTAAGCAAACACATTAAGCTGTTACCGGCTATGTCAGAGAGTGTCAGAGGAGCGAAGATGTCCTGGGGCAGAGGGCCACCAGCAGGAAGTGATGCAGCATCAGATGGAGCCATAAAGTTATTCAGTCTCCCTGGAAAAAATAACATATGTACACTGTCGTTCAAAAGTTTGGGATCGGTAAGATTTTGAATGTCTTTTAAAGAATTCTATTATTTTTTCTTGATCAAGAATACAGAAAAAAAAAACTAATATCGTGGAATATTATTACAGTTTAAAATAATGCTTTTCTATTTTAATATATTTTAAAACATAATTTACTTTTCTGATGCAAAGCTGAATTTTCCTCAGCCATTAAGCCAGACTTAAGTGTCACATAACTCTTCAAAAATCATTCTAATATGCTGATTTATTATCAATGTTGGAAACAGTTGTGCTTAAATATTCTTTGGAACCTGTGATTCTTTTTTCAGAATTCTTTGATTTAATAAAATGATAAAAAGAACAGCATTTATTCAAAATACAAATCTTTTCTAACAATATAAGTCTTTGCTATTACTTAGTGAATAAGAGTATTAATTTCTTTAAAAAAAAGAACGAATAAAAATGTACCGACCCCAAACTTTTAAATGGTAGTGTATATTGTGGCATTAAAGACATTAATGTTAAACATTTCTATTTCAGATAAATAGGATCTTGGATAAAAGTTTGTTTCTACAAAAATATTAAAGAGCACAACTGTTTTTAACAGAGATCATAATATAAAAGTTTAATAGGAGTAATGGCTGCTCATCACTGGAATAAATTACGTTTGAAAATTGTAACAGAAAACAGCCATTTTAAATTGTGAAATAATATTATACTTTATAATAATAAATGTAAGTTTGAACTTACCATCTCTCGTGAGATCTGGATTTTGCTGTGCTGCGAGACATGCCGCCATACACTGCTCAGTATAATCTAAACAAAAAGCAAATAAAAATGCACTTTGCCATCATCCAATCTAAATTGAATAAATAAAGGTAAGTGTGTTCCAGTGTCTGACTGGAACCCTTGTATGTTCTAATTTTTTTTGTTATAGAAACCACTATTTTTCAAATCTTCTGCTCCTAACTTTGTGCCATTGAATGGATCTAATCCTAATTGTTCTTTAGTTCTTATAACATTGGGTTGGTTTGAACCCCGTTTAGTCGTCAGTGAGATAGTTTTCTTTATGATTAACCTCCACAGATTGAACGTAGATGTACCTGCCTCCTCATTCCTGCTGTCTGAAGGCTTTGGTGTTTTGGTTTTGGGAGGGACTGAAGACAATTTGGTCTTTAACATGCAGGAATGACCTTTACCTGAACAACATCTACAGCCAATCAGTACTAAAGGGCTTCCTCACGCTACTAAAAGGGTCACAGTCATACAATAAAAGAGGATTAAATAGACATTCAAATAATACCTGTTGGTTTGTTTAGTTTTGAGCTTCTTGCAGCTTGCATCTGGGAGAAAGCATCTGATGAAAACACACAAAAAAAATCAAATTTCATTGAACATTTGCTAATGATCTATAAGTAGCAGCCTATATAGTAGGTAGTGTTTTTATACTGTGGGTCCCTGAGTCTGTAGGTCAGATAAGAGTCTTGTGTCATACCGCACTGCTCTCTGTAGTCTGGGCAGCAGGAGTTGTGAAGAGCACAGTTTGAATCGCACTCGCACTGTCTCCCGCGTCGGAATGCCTCACCACAGCGACCCCTGCAGGAGTCACCTGCCAATGACACACGACAGTTTTAACCTTATGAAATTAATGCCGCGTTTCAGGAAGCCCGTTACCCGTGTTTTTTCCAACCTTCTACCCCTGGAAGTGCACCGGAAAGGCAGTCAAACCCGTGACTTCCCACCCGTGAACTCGTACTAGATCGATGTACTCCCAGTTCCGAGCTCTAATGTCACATAGCCCGCGAAACAACAATGTCAGCCCCTACGGATGCGGTGTTTATGCAAGTGGTACACGGTGGAAAAATAGACTTTAGGACAATATAACGTTGCAATCAAATTAATAATAATATAAAAATGATAAATGCGCTCAGGTAGTTTGGCATGACTTAATTGGAAAGCTACAAAGTCATGAATCGTGGTTTAAAAGTCGTGATTTATGGGCTCAAAAACCTGTCTGGAACTAAGCATAAGTAGCAAGATCAAACCTCTGCGATTTTTTTCAGTCAGTAATGTTACATCAGGCTTTTAAGGAACATTTATTTGTAAATCTCTCATTCATCCCTGCTGAAAAAAAACAGCATATGCTGGTTAGGTATGTTTTGGTGCTGGGATGCTGGTTTTAGCTGGTTTATGCTGGTCCTTAGCTGGTTTATGCTGGTCATGCATAAGGACCAGCATAAACCAGCAAAGGACCAGCATTAACCAGCAAATGGCCAGCATAAACCAGCAAAGGACCAGCATTAACCAGCAAATGCCAGCATCCCTGCTGAAAAAAACAGCTAAAACCAGCCTAGGCTGGTTGGCTGGTATTGGCTGGTTTAAGCTGGAAGTAGCTGGTCTCCCAGCCTGGCTAGGCTGGTCAGGCTGGTTTTAGCTGGTGGTTTTCTAGCCTGACCAGCTAAGACCAGCCTGACCACCCTGGCCAGGCTGGAAAAAAGGCCAAAACCCCTCTAAAACCAGCCTGCCGACCAGCTAAAACCAGGCTGGTTGACCAGCTAAAACCAGCCAACCAGCCTAGGCTGGTTTTAGCTGTTTTTTTCACCAGGGATAAACCAGCAAAGGACCAGCATAAACCAGCAAAGGACCAGCATAAACCAGCAAAGGACCAGCATAAACCAGCAAAGGACCAGCATAAACCAGCAAAGGACCAGCATAAACCAGCAAATGGCCAGCATAAACCAGCAAAGGACCAGCATTAACCAGAAAATGGCCAGCATCCCTGCTGAAAAAAACAGCTAAAACCAGCCTAGGCTGGTTGGCTGGTATTGGCTGGTTTAAGATGGAAGTAGCTGGTTTTAGCTGGTGGTTTTCCAGCCTGACCAGCTAAGACCAGCCTGACCAGCCTGGCCAGGCTGGAAAAAAGGCCAAAACCCCTCTAAAACCAGCCTGCCGACCAGCTATAACCAGCTAAAACCAGGCTGGTTGACCAGCTAAAACCAGCCAACCAGCCTAGGCTGGTTTTAGCTGTTTTTTTTCACCAGGGATAAACCAGCAAAGGACCAGCATTAACCAGCAAATGGCCAGCATCCCTGCTGAAAAAAACAGCTAAAACCAGCCTAGGCTGGTTGGCTGGTATTGGCTGGTTTAAGCTGGAAGTAGCTTTAGCTGGTGGTTTTCCAGCCTGACCAGCTAAGACCAAAAAAGGCCAAAACCCCTCTAAAACCAGCCTGCCGACCAGCTATAACCAGCTAAAAGGCTGGTTTTAGCTGTTTTTTTCACCAGGGATAAACCAGCATAAACCAGCAAAGGACCAGCATAAACCAGCAAAGGACCAGCATAAACCAGCTAAAACCAGCATCCCATTACCAAAACATACCTAACCAGCTGTTTTTTTTTCAGCAGGGATCATTGTGTTGTTTTGCATGATGTTCCCCCCACAATTTAAAATAGTTTTGATCACACAAAAAATCCTTTAACTATTATCTTATTATTATGAGATTAAGAGATTTTGTCTATATTTCTCTCAAGTGTAAAATAAAATATTATTAGGAGATGATTTAAAAATGAAGAAATTCTAGAAATTATGCATTAAAATATTTTTTTAAAATGTTAAATATAAATATATTGAAACTGTCAGTCACTATTTGCAGTACCTTTACAGTCACTTAAAAAAAAAAAAAAAAAAAAAAAAAAAAAAAACTTTTAAAGTTTTAGTAATTTAAAAACGTATTTAAATGAAAATAATTGGATGAATTGGACCAGGTTATGAAGGAAACGTGTCTAGCTTTCTAAAATAAAATTTACTTTTTTGGTCACTACATAAATTTTATAGTTTTGATTATTTTACATTTATTCAAGTAAGACTTGTAATGTTTTTTAAAGAAGTATTTTCTGCTCATTAAGGCTGCATTTATTTAATCAAAAATACAGAAAAAACTAATTTTGTAAAATGTTAATACAATATAAAATAATGGTTTCTATTTTAAAATACTTCAAAATTTATTCCTGTGATGGAATGATGAATTTTCGTCAGCCATTACTCCAGTCTTAAGTCTGACATGATCTTTCAGAAATCATTCTGAAATGCTGATTTATTATTAGAATGATCAATGTTGGAAACAGTTGTGCTGCCAAATATTTTTTGGAATCTGTGATTATTTTTTTCAGGATTTGTTGATGAATAAAAAGTTAAGAAAAATAGAATTTATTCAAAATAGATTTATTTATTCAAACTTTTCTAACAATATAACGCTTTGCTATCACTTTTTTATTATTTGACACATCCTTGCTGAATAAAACTGTTAATTTCTTTCTAAAAACATTTGAACAGTAGTGTATATTGTTAGAAAATATTCCTTTTTTTAAATAAATGCTGTTCTTTTTAACTTTTTATTCATCAAGTAATCCTGATTAAAAAGTATCAGGTTCCAAAAAAAATAAAAAATAAATAAATAAATAAAATAAGCAGCACAACTGTTTCCAACATTGATAATACATCAGCATATCAGAATGATTTGTGAAGGATCATGTGACACTGAAGACTGGAATAATGATGCTGAAGATTTAACTTTGATAACAGAAATAAAATAGATTTTAATGTATGTTAAAATAGAAAAAATGTTATTTTACATTGTAATAATATTTCACAATATAAATTTTTTTTACTATTCTATATTTTTGATCAAATAAACAGCCTTGATGAGCAAAAAAAAAAACCTTTAAAAATCGTGCTGATCCCAAACTTTTGAACGGCAATGTAAATTCATAGTTTTGGTTATTGTAGTATTATTAAAATGTAAAAAATATTTCTAAAATATATATATATATATATATATGTTTTGATTATTTAACATTTAATTCAAATTACAAAAAATATATCTGAAATCAAATATATATTTTGGTTACTGCATACACTGCCATTCAAAAGTTTGGGATCAGTAAGACTTGTTTTTAAAGAAGTCTCTTATGCTCATCAAGGCTGTATTTATTTGATCAAAAATACTGAAAAATTGCAAAATGTTGTTACAATAGAAAGTAATAGTTTCTATTTTAATATACTTTAAAATATAATTTATTCCTTTGATGCAAAGCTGAATTTTCATCAGCCATTACTGCAGTCTTAAGTGTCACACGATCCTGCACAAATCATTTTAATATGCTGATTTATTATTAGAATATTTTTGAACAGGTAAAATTTTTTCAGGATTTGTTGCTGAATAAAAGGTTAAAAAGAACAGAATTTATTAAAAATAGATTTATTCAAACTTTTCTAACAATATAAATCTTTGCTATCATTTTTTTTTTTAATTTAACGCATCCTTTCATGATTATTTTCTTTCAAAAACTTACGGTTTTAAACAGTAGTGTATATTGTTAGAAAAGATTCCTATTTTAAAATAAATGCTGTTCTTTTTAACTTTTCAGCATATTATATTATATTAATATATATTATTATTATTATTATATATTTATAAATCAGCATATTAGATGGTTTCTGAAGGATCATGTAACACTGAAGACTGGAGTAATGATGCTGAAAATTCATGCAAAAAATAAATTCGATTTTAATGTACATTAAAATAGAAATCGTAATACTTCACAATATGACTTTTTTTTTTTTAAATAAAAAATGCAGCCTTGATGAGCATAAAAAAAACTTTAAAATCTTACTGATCCCAATCATAGTAAGATCAGTGTAAATTCATAGTTTTATTCAATTTTCAAAAAGATAAAATAAAAAAATGTTTTGGTCACTACATCATTTCATAGCTTTCATTATTTCACTACTATTCAAATTGCAAAAACAAGTAAATTAGTAACACAAAATAATCATCATTGTAAGATGATCAGGGTCTTACCAACAGTGCAGACATCCTCAAAATCCTTGCAGCACTCGCCATGGACAAAACAGTTGTAGTCACAGTTACAGACCTGTCCGCGGGTGAACGGCTCGCCACATCTGCCCGCACAGCTGCCTGCACACAACATCACAAACTGAATCCCACCAAAACCTAACAAAAACCAAGAAGAACAGATCCAGAAATGATCCGACTCACCTTGAGCAGCACACAGTGGCAGAAGAACACAGGCCAGGGCCAGCAGAAACGAAACCAGAGCAGATCCGGTCATGATAACTCAATATAGCAAGCCCACACAGATAAAAACACCTATATGTCTAAAAGGGAAAAAAAACAAAACAAGATATGACTTTGAAAATCGAAGTTTGTAATTTCGAAGAAGAAGAGGGACTTACCAAAGACTTACCAAAGAGAAGTGTCTTTCTGAACTCACCTTGTTGTATCCTCAAGCGCTTTGTCTCTTTTATACTGTATGACAGCTGGATTTCTCCTGTTGGCTAAAAACTTTAATTAACCACCGCAGCCCAATTAAAGCATGATGAGGTAAAGACTAACCTCCCACACACACAAACACTAGACAACAGCGGCAATGTGTCCACGATGCTGACAGAAGTGTCAGTGACCTCTGTTGAAATGTCCTTGGATCTCAATGTTCCCCAAATGGGATGAACGGTTAATTTGATTTGTTTTATGACGGCTATTAAAATTTAAGTGTCCAGTGGTTCTGATACTGGATTTCACTGCATAATGCGGTCAAAAAGAAGCTTTTTAATCAAATTCACAGAAACCCAAACATGTGACAGCAGAGGTCCTGCGCTTTCTCCAGACTTTATGTAGTTGACACAGATGGTGTTTGACCTTTCTTATGTGGTCATGAAAATTATATGTACTATTGACAAAAGGCCTCACTGCATGGTTTCTCTTGTTTCCAGAGACATTGAGTCCAAGAGTTGGTTTCATGTAGGAGGTCATGGTCGTTTGAGTGTTTGGTGACTGTTTGTGTCTCACAAAGCTGCCAAAACTCATAAGCTGAAGTGAGAAAGCTGTTGGCGTAATGACCTCCTAATACCCCAAATCCAACAATGTAGTCATTAATGAACTATATTGTGCTATGTAATGAATGTTTCGGCTTTTCTCTCAGTTCCTGTCACAATAAAATGACCATGCGCTGTAAAGAAACTTAAATGAGAGAGAAAACATCCTCTTTATGGGAAGTGGTTTTGGTTCTGATGTAATGTCTTTCAGATGTTAAACAGTGCACCACACCTCCAAACACACTGCAGTGATTATTTCAATCTTCTGGTCTGGTCATGCGCTTCAAAAAGTCAACATTGCCTCAGGGACACCCACCATTCGGACGCAATAGTACACGTGTCACCAGCAACCAAAGGCAATAGGTTTTCTGTTCAGACGTTCTTGTTGTTAATAGTCTGAACAAAGTTGGAGAAAATTAAAAACGCGAAACCTTAGAGACGGATCATGTTCTCAGTGTTTTTTAAATGTGTTTGAAAGATGTTTTTTTACTCATCAAGGCTGCATTTACACAGTCCAAAATACAAAAAAGTAATATATTTTAATATATTTTTATTTTCAGCGGGCATTACTCCAGTCTTTAGGATCACATGATACTTCACAAATCAATCTTATTTGCTGATTTGGTGCTCAAAATGCTATTATTATCAATGCTGAAAACAGTTGTGCTGATCAATATTGCTGTGGAAACTGTGATACATTTTCAGTAACATTTTAGAATAGGGAACACATACAGTGGTGTGTGAAAATGTTTGGGAACCCCTTGCAGAATCTGTGAAAATGTGACTAATTTTAACAAAATAAAAGAGATGCATGTTATTTTTGGTTTAGTACTGTCCTGAGTAAGATATTTTACATATAGTCCACAAGACTATAAAATAGCCCCCTCCAAAAGTTTTGGAACCCTTGGTTCTTAATACTGTGTGTGGTTACCTGGATGATCTACGACTGTTTTTTAGTTTTGTGATGGTTGTTCATGAGTTCCTTGTTTGTTCTGACCAGTTAAACTGAGCACTGTTCTTCTAAAAAAAATCCTCTGCACTTTTCCTGCATCTTTTGCATATTTCAACCCTTTCCAGCAGTGACTGTATGATTTTGAGATCCATCTTTTCACACTGAGGACATCTGAGAGAGACTCAAACACAACTATTAAAAAGGTTCAAACATTCTCTGATGCTCCAGAAGGAAACGCACTGCGTTAAAAGCCGGGGGGTGAAAACTTTTGAACAGGATGACGATGTCCATATTTTTCTTATTTTGTTGAAATATCTTTTTTTTTTTTTTTTCATTTAGTACTGCCCTTCGGAAGCAACAGAAGATACTTGTATGTTTTCTGGAAGACAAATTAAGTACAATTTACCTTGATCTTCAAGTTCAAAAAGTTTTCACCCTCCGGCTCTTAATGCATCGTGTTTCCTTCTGGAGCATCAGTGAACGTTTGAACCTTTTCGTGTCAGGACCTGCTGAAAAGCTTTGCACTGATGTATGGTTTGTTAGGACAATATTTGGCAATATTTAGATACCACTATTTGAAAATATAGAATCTGAGGGTGCAAAAAAAATCTAAATATTGAGAAAATCGCCTTTAAAGTTGTCCAGATGAAGTTCTTAGCAATGCATATTACTAATCAAAAGTTTTGATATATTTACTGTAGGACATTTACAAAACATCTTCATGGAACATGAAAGTCCTTGGATCTCAATAATGCGTGAAGGGTCATAACACACTAAAACTATTTTTTTTTTTTTTTTTTTGAGATTTTAACTTACAGTCAAACCAAAAAATATTCAGACACCACACAATTTTTGATATTTTTACTAGTGGGTGTAGAACACTATAGTTTATATATGTACACTCTTAAAAATAAAGACTCCAAAGGGCTGTTTTTGCAGTGATGCCACAGAAGAACCATTTTTTGGTTCCCAAAAAAAACTTTCAGTGAACAGTTCTTAAAAGAAGCATTTTGAAAACCATTTTAAAAACCTAAAGAGTGTTTTTCCTCTATAAAGAACCATTTCTGCATTTGAAAGCTTCCATGGATGTATAAGGTTCTTCATGAAACCATTGATGCCAGTAAAGAACCTTTATTTTTTAAAGTGTTGAATCCAGTGATCAACATTTTTTTTGGTATCTGTTTTGTGTGTTATATTCTCTGCCATTACGTTGCCCTGCTGATGATCATAAATACAGCAAGTGAGCAGGAAAAGTTTAAATCAGATTTCACTGCATCAGATCAAATTATGATGCAGCTATATCGCAGGTAAAACTTTGACAACCTTTTAGCTATTTTGTGAAGTCTGTGATATGTCTGTTTCATCAAGAAATCATATAATCACACATTGGTTATGGCATTGTTATCAAAACACATGGCCACATAAAATGCATTTTCAGTTCCATAAATACCATCAGTCTAGACACACAACAGAGACAGATGAAAGAAGCACATTTCATTCATGCCTGCTGAGAAACACATTAATGGTGTTTCTTTCCTGCCTGCTCCAGACACTTTACAAGTGCTTTTTAATTTTAGGAGAAAAAAAGTAGTTTCCCATCCAGTGAGTCACAAATTAATTGATTCAGAACAATCAGACAGACCCGAATAACATTGTGACACCTCACTTATATCAAATGACAGCATGGGGCTCATGATTCATATAAAACACACATTAAATGATTCATATTTTAGTTGGTTTAGTACATAGTTAAATAAATTAAATATTTTTTATAATTATATATACTGAAATAATGACACTGAAGGCAAATAGCTGAAACATGTTTTTATCCCCGCTTTAACTTAAATATTTTAGAGTAGTTTTTTTATTTTTAAATTTTATAAATAAATAAATAATTGTCTTATCTGTTAAAATGTTAAATGTAACTTATTCCTGTGATGGAAAAGCTGCATTTTAGCATCATTACTCTAGTCTTCAGTGTCATGATCCTTCAGAAATCATTTTAATATGCTGATTTGATGCTTAAGAAACATTTCTAATTATCAGTGTTGAAAACAGTTGGCTGATTAATATTTTGTGGAAACAATAATCATTTTTCCCCCCAGGATCCTTGATAAAGAGAATGTTCAAAAGAACAGTCTGAAATAGAAACCTGTAACAGTATAAATACTTTTGATCACTTTAATGCACTGTTACTGAATAAAGTATTAACTTATTAATCATAAAAACATACCCAACTTTTGAACAGCAGTGTACTGTATATGTAATGTAATGTAATGTAATGTAATGTATGTTTCTTTATATCAGACTGTTTCAAAAACAAGGCAGCAACAAAACATTTAAAATGAACTTTTTTATTTTCACAGAATTCTAAACTCATTTGCTGGTGACTGTTTGTACAGTTTTGCTTTGAATTAAATATTTTCACATTTAGTTTCTGCAGCTATCACAGATGGTAAAATCTATGTACAAAATAACTCTTACAATTTACTTCAACAGTGTCTCTTTCTTTGAAAATACCAATACAAATCTTGTGTGTTTGTTTGCTTTTCACATTGTGCTTGGTACAAAATAAGAACTTCTTTTTGTTATAATGGGGTTAAGTGTGCGCTGGGGGGATATTTACACGTAGTAAGACTTGTGTCATGTGATTTGATGTGGCGCTTCCAGCATCTCCATGAGAAAAGTGTCTATAGGTGTGTCTCCAATGAGTTTGAAGAAGAACAGGTGCTCCAGGCATTTAAGTCCAATGGAGCGTAGAGCGGGCAGACGGAGGAGCAGCTTGGCAAACCTGAGTGAAAAGAGAAAAAAAAAAAGCTCACCTGCATGACCTACATACTGTATCCGTAAACACTAATAACAAGCCAAAGAAGAACAGGATTGCATCTATTGCATCAATAAAATATCATGGTGGCAGTGCGGGAACTACCTGCCGGGCTGATCGGGGTAGTTGTGTTTGGTGTAGGCCTCCAGCGAAGCGTACACTTTTTCCCGTAATGCCTCGACCTCTGATGGGTTTGACAATCCTTTTGCATCTATAAAAGGGACAGTTACATAAAACATAAGAACACATGCATTCCATCATTCTGACTTAAAACTGAAAGCTGCTGTCTGAAAAGGAAATTCTCTCTAAACAGTAACAGTAACTATAAACTAATGGTTTTTTAATGAATTTGTAAGTACTCGTGTATTAGTGTATACTTTTATATTATAAAGTGTTGCCTAATTATTTTCTTTAAACGCTTTAAATCAACAGCCTTAGTCTATTGATAATAAAAAATAATTATAAGTTTATAAGGCACATATGTCCGATTAGATTTATTGAAATGGTATGGTTGTGTTCAAAGCCTTAGGACAGGTTTTTACCTGGATTAAAGAGGACAATAGCTCTTAGACAGCCCAGCTCCGTCTTGTCCATCTGCATGTCCTTCATCTTAGACACCAGCTCTGTTAATACCCTGCAAACAATATTATGTATTTAGATTTATGTATTGGATTTTTTCGATTGGAAATAAATCTAATCGAAGCAATCCTAATTGTAAATAAATTGGACAATGTCATATGAAAATGCAGATGATCAATGAACGGAAAATCAGTACATACTATACATGCGCACGTTATTATGAAATATTTTACTGGAAAGATGGTTTGGTATTTTGTTATAACTTGCATTCACACATTTTAAAGGGATAATTCAGACAAAAATTAAAACTAGCCCATGATTTACTCACCCTCAGGCCATCCTAGGTGTACAGTCATGGCCAAAAGTTTTGAGAATTACATAAATATTGGAAATTGGAAAAGTTGCTGCCTAAGTTTTTATAATAGCAATTTGCATATACTCCAGAATGTTATGAAGAGTGATCAGATGAATTGCATAGTTCTTCTTTGCCATGAAAATTAACTTAATCCCGAAAAAAAACTTTCCACTGTACTGTTAAGAAGGCTTCAGGGCGTCCAAGAAAGTCCAGCAAGCGCCAGGATCGTCTCCCAAAGAGGATTCAGCTGCGGGATCGGAGTGCCACCAGTGCAGAGCTTGCTCAGGAATGGCAGCAGGCAGGTGTGAGCGCATCTGCACGCACAGTGAGGCCAAGACTTTTGGAAGATGGCCTGGTGTCAAGAAGGGCAGCAAAGAAGCCACTTCTCTCCAAAACAAACATCAGGGACAGAATGATCTTCTGCAAAAATTATGGCGAATGGACAGCTGAGGACTGGGGCAAAGTCATATTCTCCGATGAAGCCTCTTTCCAATTGTTTGGGGCATCTGGAAAAAGGCTTGTCCGGAGAAGAAAAGGTGAGCGCTACCATCGGTCCTGTGTCATGCCAACAGTAAAGCATCCTGAGACCATTCATGTGTGGGGTTGCTTCTCATCCAAGGGAGTGGGCTCACTCACAATTTTGCCCAAAAACACAGCCATGAATAAAGAATGGTACCAAAACACCCTCCAACAGCAACTTCTTCCAACAATCCAACAACAGTTTGGTGAAGAACAATGCATTTTCCAGCATGATGGAGCACCGTGCCATAAGGCAAAAGTGATAACTAAGTGGCTCGGGGACCAAAACGTTGACATTTTGGGTCCATGGCCTGGAAACTCCTCAGATCTTAAAACTTGTGGTCAATCCTCAAGAGGCGGGTGGACAAACAAAATCCCACTAATTCTGACAAACTCCAAGAAGTGATTATGAAAGAATGGGTTGCTGTCAGTCAGGATTTGGCCCAGAAGTTGATTAAGAGCATGCCCAGTCGAATTGCAGAGGTCCTGAAAAAGAAGGGCCAACGCTGCAAATACCGACTCTTTGCATAAATGTCATGTAATTGTCGATAAAAGCCTTTGAAACGAATGAAGTGCTTGTAATTATATTTCAGTACATCACAGAAACAACTGAAACAAAGATCTAAAAGCAGTTGAGCAGCAAACTTTGTGAAAACTAATATTTGTGTCATTCTCAAAACTTTTGGCCACGACTGTATATGAATTTCTTCTTTAAGACATTATTCAATCGGAGGTATATTAAAAAATTTCCTGACTCTTCCAAGCTTTATAATAGCTTTTTCAATCATCCAAAAGACGTATAATAAAGCATCCATCCATCATAAAAATCTCCCACACGGCCCCAACGGGTGAATAAAGGCCGTTTGAAGCGAATCAATGCGATTTTGTGAGAAAAATATCCAAATTTCTATTTCTATATTTTATAAACCATAATCTCTAGCTTCTGCTAACTGTCAAACACCCACTCACTTCTATTAAAAAGCTTGAAAGAGCCGGGCCATTTTTTTAATATAACTGATTGTATTCGTCTCAAAGAATAAAGTCATATACACCTAGGACACCTTTAGGGTGAGTAAATCATGAGGTCATTTTCATTTTTGGGTGAACTATCCCTTTAAGTGTGCCTTACATGTCCATATCATTTTTGGACCACTGTATGGGCATCTATTGAGGGTTTGAGGCGGTGATGGGTTCTGTGTTGTAACCTTACCTGTCAAATATAGAGCCGACCCCTGCGCTGTGAGCACTGCTGCGGTGGACATGCAGGCCGGTGGCCAAAAGAATGCCATCTTTAACCGTCACAGAACGATGTGAGAATGAAGCGATGAGCAGCTCGTTCCAACCTAAACACACACACACACACATAGTCACACCGACAGTGAGAGCGGCCTGTAAATTCTATGAACACATTTAACATGAGAATAGAGGGATACTGACCTGCTCGCAGCAGGATGACCTGGTCATCCAGAGGAAGATCAGAAAAGTGCGGGATTCTCTTAGCCCACTCAACAAGAGTAAAGAGCTGCTTGTCTGCAGCCTGGCAGATGTTGGTTACTGGGTCATTCGTCTGAGAATCAGAAATATGCACACATGAAAGTGTTGAACATAGGGAAATGAAATGTACTAAACAGGGCAAATTAGCATTAGAGCATAATACCATGAAAGCGCAGATGGAAATTTACTGACAATGCACACCGTATAGAACACAGATCATGTCCACATCCTTTAATGCTTTTTTGGGTGTTACATGATGGCACAAATGCCAGTAATTTGACAAGTGCAAACATTAGTAAATTTTGCGTCTAAAAGGAAAGCTCTAATAAATGCGTATTCAATATGGTCAAGTGCAAAAATAACCGTGTCCACACCTTTTCAGTGCTAATTCTTCACTGTGTGTCTAAATCCTGACAGTACTATTTTAATGCCAAGGCGGTTTGAGCTAGCGTAAGCTGTTAGTAAATCTGTCCCAAAATCTCTCTTTAATATCCTAATAGTTTCTTTAGACAGTGCTGAGATCTAATTTAGAGAAAGTTGAGAACTTCTGATTTAGTATCCTGCTTGTCAAACCGACAAAGACCATAATAATGCACTGTAAGAAATCTTGTTTCTTCATCCTTAAAGGAACACTCACACTTTGAAATCCATTCAGCCGTTCTCCTGTTCTGGTGATATCACTTTTAGCATAGCTTAGCATAGATCATTGAATCCTATTAGACCAATAGCATCGCTGTAGTTATATCATGTACTAACACCGGCGGAAAATGTAAAGCTGCGTTTTTTTTAGGCCGATAAGATTAGGAACTACACTCCCATTCCGGCTTAATAGTCAAGGAAGTTTGCTGACGTAATATGGACGCAGCAGGCATGTGCAAATGCAAACCTAGCTGGGAACTAATTTGAGGCGCTGTGTGATATTATTCCGCCTGCTTTGGCCGTGTTACGGCAGCAAACTTCCTTGACTATTACGCCGGAATGGGAGTGTAGTTCCTAACCTTATCAGCCTAGAAAATCACAGCTTTATATTTTCCGCCGGTATTAGTACACGATATAACTACAGAAGAGCCAAGTTTTAAATAGGACAAATATGGAAACTCGTTGGTCATTTTTGAACGCGATGCTATTGGTCTAATAGGATTCAATGATCTATGCTAAGCTATGCTAAAAGTGATATCGCCAGAACAGGAATGGATTTCAAAACTGTAAAACTCGGGGGGAGTTGGAGAATGAGCCTATTTCCAAAAACAGTGGAGTGTTCCTTTAAAACAAAATCAATTTAATTGAGAAGCAATAACTGCAAAAGTAAAATAAAACAAATAATATACTAAGAAACTACAGCAAAAAGTTATATTTATTTAATATTAGTAACTAATTTCTTATTGGTTTTCACTGGTACACTATTGTTTAAAAAAATAATTAATAGTAATAAAATTAATAATAATAATAATAATAAAGTTTTTTTAGATAATACTTTTATTTAGGAAAGATACATTAAACTAATCAAATGTGACAGTAAAGACATTTATAATGTTACAAATGATTTCGTTTTCAAATAAATGCTGTTCTTTTGAACTTTTTCTTCAAAAACAAAAATATTGAGGGTTAGTTAAAATTAGTTAGTTAAAATTTCCTGATAATTTACTCACCCCAATGTCCTCCAAGATGTTCATATCTTTCTTTCTTTGGTCGAAAAAAAAGTAAGGTTTTGAGGAAAACATTCCAGGATTTGTCTTCATATAGTCGACTACAGTGGGCACGATCCCAGCTGAGGAACAAGAGTCTTTTCTAGCGAAATGATCAGTTTCTAAAAAAAATGACCTTTTTTACCCTACCTTTTTTAACCGAAATGCGTGAAATTGCGGATGCGCCTCACAGAGCTAGTGCATTTGTGATATAAAATGATGAGCATTTGTGATATAAAATGTTTATTTTTTTTTTTTTAGAAAATGACCAACCATGTCGCACATAAGACACTTGTTTCTCAGCTAGGATCGTGTAGAGCCCTTTAAAGCTCCACTGAAATGGCAAATTGGACTTTCAATCCGCTGAACCCCTATTAAAGTCCACTATATGGAGAAAAGTCCTGGAATGTTTTCCTCAAAAACCTTAATTTCTTTTTGACTGAAGAAAGATTCAGGAGTGATCTAATCCTTTCATGCAGCACAACTGTTTTCAAAATTTATAGTAATAAAAAATGTTTCATGAGCAGAAAATCTGCATATTGGAATCATTTCTGAAGGTCCATGTGACACTAAAGACTGGAGTAATGACTGCTGAAAATACAGCTTTGCCATCTCAGGGATAAATAACATTTTAACATTTTAAAATATAATTTTTTTAAATTATAATATTACTGGACATCACATTGCTTTTTACAAAACTTCATGAGATGTCTCACCGAGTTGCCTGTCTTGGACTCCATGTAAGCTTCAGTCTTGGGTTCCACTGCAAGTTCAGCGTCCAGGATCTTCTCCACTGGCATTTCCTCATTAATGCTGCTGCTAGACTCCACCTCAGTGTCGCTCTTTTCCCGACCCCGCTGCCTTTCTTCCTGCACCGCTGTACACACAGAACATTTCTATTACTTCAAACAATAATCCACAAACATACAAGTCATTCATGACAATCTCTTTCATATAAGTCACTCACCTTCTCTCTTCATTCCCATGGCCAGACACTTCTGATAGCGGCAGTACTGGCAGCGGTTACGCTGGCGCTTGTCAATCTGGCAGTCTTTATTGTCTCGACACGTGTACGTGAGGTCTTTCCGGATAGTCCTCTTGAAGAAGCCTTTGCATCCTTCACAGCTGTAAACACCATAATGTTTCCCTGTTGGAAGAATATAGCAATAGCTCACCCACAAATGAAAATTCTGTCATTATTTACACACCTTCATGTCGTTTCAAATTATATGACTTGAAAAATGTTTGCAACTAAACAGTTTTGGCTCCTATTGACTTCTCTTGTGTTATTTGTCCATACTATAGGATTCAGTGGAACCTGGAACTGTTTGGTTGCAAGCATTCATCAAAATATCTTCTTTCAAGTTTCACAGAAGAAAGAAATTCATGACAGATTTCTTATTTAGGGTGAACTAGCTCCAGGATGTCAGCCAGGCTCCAGTTAAAGAGAGAATCAGCATGACTAAACATGCACTGGTGTATGTCAACTATATGAGGGTATTTACCTGAGGATCGGTCTCCACAGATGGCACAGATGTGTTTGGAAAGGGACCCCGGGCTGCCGCAGGAGTAACTTCCCAGTCCCGCCAGTCCTGGAGGAGGTTTAATGTCTTCTGAGCTGCTAACACTGTTCATAGAGTTCATCTGTAAGGAGATGAGAAGGAGAGAGAAACAAACAACAAAGTAAGTTTGAGTGTGTGTGGTTTCCCACCACCTACTGTAAACGATCAAATCTCTACCTGAGCACTTCCTCTTTGAATCATGTGACTTGATTCCTTTGGCTAAGGTGAAATGTTAATTTACTGTAAACTTTTTTGCACGCTATGAGCCTTATTAGACATATATAGTTCCCAATTGCCATGTTTACAGGGTTGAAATGTAAAATACGGAAACGAGAGAATATATAACTTAAATATAAAGTCATTAATTATAATGTCAGTGTAAATTAAGTTTGTCTTTACCAGTAGAGGGCAGCAAACGTTCATACTTGACAAGTTTTATGAGCGAAACAAGATCATGTTCAAGTACAGGTCAGGCGGCTGTTATAGAATTAGACACACATGCCCAGAGAGAGATAGAAAGGTCAGGGAATGGAAACTGAAAACAAACCAGCTAAACCCCAACGGATCAATGGAGTCTTTTAAAAAGCTGATCTTTTTGTGAAATACAATGTGTATTTTAATGAAGCTAGGAGCTCTGTGATTGTTACTGCATATTTGATACAATTTTCTCTTTCCCCAAACTTGGCAAAGAAGCAGTATTTAGTGTACTAATCTCAGCCTTCAAACATTATACACAACAACAAATCTGCTGCATAAATGCTGTATAATTGATGTTTTTCTGACAATTGGTGACCGTGGACCACAAAACCAGTCTTAAGTAGCACGGGTATATCTGTAGCAATAGCCAAAAATACATTGTATGGGTCAAAATGATCTATCCTAAATCATTAAGCAAAACTTCATTTTTGTTTAATAATATGCATTGCCAAAAACCTAATTTGGACAACTTTAAAAAGTGATTTTCCGGATATTTCAATTACAGATTTTCAAATATTGACAAATATTGTCATACCCTAACATATCATACATTTATTTATATCAAATAAAAAGTGACTCTTATGACTGGTTTTGTGGTCCAGGGTCACATTTAACAATCTTGAGACTTTATTGAAATAGATCGGATAGTTATAAGTGGACGTTAGCAGAATAGAGTCAGACCTGAATGTGAACTTGCTTTCCCTTGTAAAAAAAGAAGTGCTTAATTGTACTGAATGCACACTTGTAGTGTACTTCAAATCTTAAAAGAAAAAAAAAACTGCAGATAATATAATATTAATGAAATAAGGTCACTTGTTTGTTTTCAAAGAGAGTACACTTTCATGATTATAGTTGTGTCCCAAATGATGTACTATGTATGTATACTTTGCACTATTTACTTTTAAATGAGGTTATTTTGTCATCTAGCTGCAACAGAGTGTCCAATATTCCACATATCATATTTTCTGTTAAATAAGTGCATCATTCGGCTATTTAAAGTGCACTTTTTCTTGTCAGGTAGTACTCCCATCACTTAACCCTCATGTTGTGTTCTTGTCATTTTGACAAGAACAGAATTTTCTTTTTCCTGAAAATGCTAGTTAATGGTATTACATTGGACTAAAACTTACTGACTTTGCTCACACAGTATAGAACAACTTCCCCAAAAAACATGTACAATATTTGTACTTTTTTGGGATTATTTTCCAGCCTTGTTTCACTTATGGTGTTTCAAGGTTAAAATGACCAGCCTATAAAAAACACCTTACCAATACCAAATTTTAGATTCGGTCTTTCTTATCAACTAGTTTTATTTAAATTAGAACAGGTTTTGTACTTCTTTTTGAAACTGATCGTAGGCCTCATTGATCTAAGCTTACGCACCTCAAGTTTTGCCAAAATCGTTCCGGTTTTCACCAAAATTGATACAGACCATTGTCTAAGAAGAGTTCGAAATAGTAGTTTTTTTTCATAATGTCATATATTTAATGAATGGTTTGATTGACAGCAGTGGTTCTAGTGGCAAAGTTGTTCAGGGTAAGGAAAGAGTAAGGAGTAAGAGTAAGGAGGTGCTTAAATCCATAGTCAGTTCCAAAAAGAAATACAAAACCTGTGCTAATTGAAGGAAAACAAGTTAAATGCTACTAAATCTAAGAGCTGGTGATAATATAGAATTTTTATTAGGCTGGTCCTTTTTTGACGAAATTAGGTAAAGGAGTAACCTTAACCCTAACTGTAGAATGTTATTCAATTAGCGCTGTCAAACGATTAATCATGATTAATCGCATCCAAAATCAAAGTTTTTTTTTTTTTTTTTTTTTACATAATATGTGTGTGTACTGTGTATATTTATTATGTATATATTATTATTTAAACAAAAAAAAAAAGATTTTGGATGCGATTAATCGCAATTAATCGTTTGACAGCACTATATTCAAGTGACGCAAGCAAACAAGGAAGCTTGCTTCATATGACATTCTGATGAAAGATTATAAAGACAATTTCTTTTATTTGGAATAATATATGCTTAATAAGACCAGAAACATGCATGAAGTAAAATTTGACTTCATGTTGACATTAACAGGCAGAAATGTTCATTCTGAGTCTTTTAAATGCTAAATGCAAGTCATTCATTCACACTCACACAAACATGTTCATTTTGTGAGAGCACTATCCTGAAACGCTGAGCTGTTCAGTGAGGCAGAAAGATGCTCGGAAGGTGATACACAACAGCCACCTTCACGTTCACTCCCTTTAATCTGCTGCCTATAGCCCATATATTATTCAGAGCTCTTGGCCTTCGTTCACCACAGCGTTCCTCTATAGAGGTGTCAGGCGTCCATACTTTCAGGCGAGACATTCACACATGATGCTATTTACAGCTAATAGTATGGCAGGCTTCCACAGCTTTCTTGAAGTGTTGCATATTGTGCCCACTGTAGCGCGGCCTCAACGCAATGATATCTCTCTCCATGTGAGCCAAGGTTATACTAGGGCTGTCCGTCACGCTACATTAGCTCTTTTTAGGCTAGACTAAACTGAATGGGCTGTTCTCCCTCGAGCTAGAGGGAGGCCCTGCAGAGGAAAGGAGAGATGCATTAAAAGAGCATTCTGCATTTGCCTCACTGGTTCGCTCTTGCAGTGAAAGTTTCTCTGATTGGAAGCATGGCTGCCCTACTATCTCTTCCGTGAAATAGCACTAATGATCCAAAGCAAAGAAAAGGGAAAGGTTGTGCTTATTAAACACCTGGGAGTAGTTCTCTATTAGAGAGGATATGAGAATGGATCATTTTGAAATAGTTGGATAGTTTATGAATAATTAAATGTCTGGTCATTTTTACTGTTAAAATCTAGCAGACTTATTGTTCAGTCTTGTGATATGAACACTACAATGTCTCATAGACCAGTGATTCTCAGCTTTTTTGACTCCAAGGCGCCTGATTGTCAACTGAAGATTGGCGCCTGGAGACTACTGAAAGGCCTACTATAGTACAAGTTTTGTTATTTTAATCTATGAACACTCCTAGTTTCTGTAAATGTGTAAAAAGTAACTATAATAACTACAATTATGGAAACATTTAATTTCAGGATTGTTCTTCAGTGTTCCCACTCTTTTAAACCAGTGAATTGAAATGACTTTGCCACCACAAAATAATTTAAATTACCACAAAATACATGACCAAATCACCAAATGATTTAAAGTTTTGACCAACTGGTGGCGCTGCTCCCAATTTTATGTAACAATGAGACACGCATCGTTTTTGCCAATATGCCAAAGCATTGCAGAATTACAGCCTTAGACTGATTCTGCATTTTTCATATCTCCTGACTAGGTAGGTGGCACTATGCCAGAAACTATGCAGGTAACCTCAGGACACGGTTGTCATAACAAACTAAAAGTTTGGTCTGAATTCGATAAATCATTGAGGAGATATAGCCTCATGTCCAGTTTGGCAAGCTCTTCATCAAATTCATTTGTGCGTTCAGTCTATCAAAAAGCTTTTAATAATTTTTTTTTTTGTGTATCAGTTTTGGTGAAAAATGGACGAACCGTCTTAGATGAGTTTAAAAAGTAGCTTTTTGACATAATGACAAATATCTAATGAATGGTTTGATTGACAGCAGTGATTCTAGAGGCAAAATTGTTCAGAGTGAGAAATGATATGATATTGTGTATATGTGAAACATTGTGTGAAATACTACGTGCCACCTAGTGCCTGATATCAAATTTCTCACAGACCTCTAGGACCATGAGTCAAACAGGTCCACGCGTTTGTTCTGACCCACCTCATATTAGCCTTAAGGTTTAATATGGATAGACGGTTTTTATGACACCACCCTGCATTTCAGCATCTCATCTAAATTCTTTCCAATCAAATGCTCTCTAGAATCTGAAGCATCTTGCCCCATACACTATAAATAGACAATCAGATTGAGTTCTTACATACATGTTCTGAGTTTGGCGAAAATATCTCTTTCCTTACAAGAGTTACTATAGGTGTTTTAGTAAAAGCGGCTCGGGCCCTTACGAACGTTTTGGCATCCCTTCATGAAGGTGAGTCGAAAGTTACTTGAAACTTTTTTTTGATAATTATTGATATTCACTCTCCTAATTGTGCGTTCACACCAGGTGCGAATCGTGTGTTAAGTGAGAGTGATTTACATGTTAAGTCAATGCAAAGATGCGATAGACCTCCCTGCGGTGCGAAATGAGCGTTTCGGGCATTTGAAACGCTCGAAACGCTCATTTCGCACCGCAGGGAGGTCTATCGCATCTTTGCATTGACTTAACATGTAAATGTGATTCGCGCAAATTGAAAAAGTGATTCAAGTTGAAAAATCTAAATTTTGGCGAAAATTCACGCCGCATTAACCAATCAGGAGCTTGCTCTAGTAGTGACGGAGGCAGAAATCCGAAACAACAATGGAGGACAGAATCATCGTCGCTGTATGTGGATACTCGGAGCTGTACGATACATCTTCGTACTTTCATAGCAACAGGAATAAAAAGGATCTTGCTTGGAAGAAAGTGAGTGAGGAGGTCGGACAATGTGGTAAGTTGTAAAAAACGCTCTTTACTCAATTTGAGCTATGTATATATACATATGAGACTACAAGCTAGTTAAAGCTTGTTCGCCGTAATTTACAAATACTTTCCTGCTGACGAGTGGCAGAAGCCCCTCCCATGATGCAAATTTGCATCTGTTGTGAATTGAATTTCACGCGCGAATGAAGCGAGTAAACTTAAAATGTTCAAGCATCCAACTACACGCGAATAGCGTGATTTATTCACGCAAGTCGCGTCTGGTGTGAACGCACCATTAGAATCTTTCTGAACTGGTTTGGTTCCGATTGGGTGAAAAACCTAGGACTAGTTCAAAAAAGTATGCAACTTATCAGAAAATTTAGATTCCAACGATATTAGGTACTTTGCCTGCGACTAACAGTTTAGGAGTTTTTGGCCAGTAGAGCGCCTCCATCAGGCCGATTGGGGTTGAGACTTGATGAGGTTGTAGACAGTCTGAGTACTACCATCTCTCAAAGTTTCACGTCTCTATGACTTATGGTTTGGTCTGCCCGATCAGTTTTTAGCTGGAGAATGCTGATCGTTGGCCATTTTAACACCAATTACAACTAGTTACAACTAATTATATTTTAAATATATCAGTGTTTTCCATACATTGATTTATTTGTGTCAGCACACCACAATATCAAATAAACATGAATAAACATTGAATAAACATGCGGACGGCATGTTTCAAAATCAAAACGTGGCGCGGGTGTTTTATATGAATGTACTTTTGAAGGGAACCTACTATCTTTACAAAAGCTTCATTGTCATTTTCATTTAATCTTTCCTATAATGCGTGATAAAGTAGCGTTTGTGAGCGCAGCACTGTTTTGTGTACAGCCGTTATTTGGAGCCTCTATTTTTGCTGCTCCAAATGCGCCACCTGCTGGCAGAGAATGAATCAGCCCGTCTGCTTTTTTCATTCAGTGTTCGTTTGTGGGAAACACTGTATAATATATATAAAAAAAGATAACAGTTCTTCTAAATTGTAATAATAACATTTAAAAATCTTAATTATTCCAAATGTTTGGCCCTAGTTGAGAAGGACTGCCATATACACCATTTCTCCATCTCTCTCTCTACTGTACCTGTGGACTGTTAAGTGCTCCATAGCCCATGTTGGAAGTTGTGGGCATAGAGGCTGAAGGTGAGCCAAGGGAGGAGGAAGTGATGACTGAGTATGGCGACCCTAGACCGTTGATGATGGAGGGGTGATGGTGGGACACCATGGAGCTGAGAGGTGGCTGGGACGGAGGAGAGCTCAGGTGACCATGTGTTACCTGCAAAGAAGAACCTGAGAACAGAAATAGGGGATTAGTCTTATTTTTTATATCTTAGAATTCCACAATTATGTTAACATTTTAAAAAAGTATTGCTTTTTTGTTTGAAAATATAAATATTATATTAAAATGAACTAATAATCCTTAACATTTTAAATACATGGTTGAGTAGTTAATGCTTCACAAATATCTTCTATACACATCTACTACATAAATAAAGAAAATGCACTGTGACAGTTTGGCATTTTCATTCTAGAAATGCTGTGAGACATCTGGTGGCCGTGTCAACGAAGGCAGTAATGGTTGGTGGCATTTGCACAGTAGTATGGGTCAAAACAGTGAGTGACTGCGAGCACTCATGGATCATCACACAACGAATTTCAGACAAACATCAAGTTTCGGGTCTCTCGCTCATTGGTTGAAAATGTACACATGCCAATTAATTATACATTATATAAACTAATAGGCATATTGGCATTGAAAAACCTGATTGGTCAAATAAACATAAATGGTCGACTAGACTTGAGACTAAAAAGATAAAATGAACAACAAACTGCATAACTAAACTATCAAGCAATGTTGATTTTAAGATAAATTATAAATCTTAAAATAGAAGCCAAATATCATGCAGTATTAAGAGGAGATGCATTTAGATCCTCACCACACCTTCACAATACAAACATTTTAGTTTCACATGCACAAACTCAGTCCAAAGTCAGTCAAATCATCCCAATAACGCTTTTTCACTCACTCTCAGTGTATTTTAAAGGCATGATAGAGTGGTTGCTTTCCAAGTGTCTTTGTTGTGATGCCTCCTGTTCCTCACACTGAAATGGCTGTCACTGTGACATGTCCTGTAATGCCCTGGATGACCAGTGGGAACATTTTAAAAGCTATCCTCAGCACCCATACTTAAGAGGAGAGTGGTCTCCGTGCCCTGGCTAGATTCTTGGGCTATTAATGACCTCTAAATGTCATGTTCTGATCACAAGGAACATCTATCCTTGGACAGACTGGGTATGCATGTTCAAAGCCACTGTTCTGGCATTTTCTTTCACTCGAGCTGGTTGGAGATCAGATATCCAAATAGAGTCCTCAAAACAGTTTTAACAAGTCAGCAGAGTTTGTGCCAATGTTCTGAAAGAGATTTTAAGAGTAGCCATTTCCATTTCAGCCTCAGACAACTGCTATAAAGCAGTTTGTTTTAAACATTATTAGCTTCTATAATGCTTAACCGATATCAGTGTATACAGTTGAGGTCAAAGGTTTACATACACCTTGCAGAATCTGCAAATGTAAATTATTTTCTACCAAAGTAAGATGGAATAACAAAATGCATGTTATTTTTTATTTATTACTGACCTGAATAAGACATTTCACATAAAAGACTTTTACATACAGTCCACAAGAGAAAACAATGACCCCGTTCAAAAGTTTACATGCACTTAATGTTACCTGAATGATCCACAGCTGTGTTTTTTGTTTAATGATAGTTTTTCATGAATCCCTTGTTTGTTCCGAACAGTTAAACTGCCCGCTGTTCTTCAGAAAAATCCTTCAGGTCCCAAAAATTCTATGGTTTTTCAGTATTTTCATGTGTTTGGACCCTTTCCAACAATGACTGTATGATTTTGAGATCCATCTTTTCACACTGAGGACAACTGAGGGAATCTTATGCAACTAATACAGAAGGTTTGACCACTCACTGATGCTTCAGAAGGAAAAACAATGCATTAAGAATGAACAGAATGAAGATGCGTACATTTTCCCTGTTTTGCCTAAATATCTTTTTTTTTTTCATTTAGTACTGCCCTTCAGAAACTACAGAAGATACTTACATGTTTCCCAGAAGACAAAATAAGTTCAATTTACTCTGATCTTTCACACCCCAGCTCTTAATGCAGTTTTTCCTTCTGGAGCATCAGTGTTGAGTTGAGTTTATTTGGTACATACAAAAAGTAACAATTCACTGTTATTTCTTGTCAAAGATAACACAAAGTTTTATTAACTTATTTCCATTGTGGTCCTTGCTTTAAAAAGAGAGAAAAGGGAAATCTTAATCAAAAAATGAACTCACCCCTAAAATAACAAACAAATCAAACAATTCCTTATACGAATTAAGACACCCTATCTAAAAACAGTCTGAAAACCTGAAACCCTCACAATCTTTTAATACCTTGATATCCAAAGGCAGCATATTCCATTCATGAGCATTTGAACCTTCTGTAATAGTTGCATATGAGTCTCTGAGTTGTGCTCAGTGTGAAAAGATGGATCTCAAAATCATACAGTTATTGTTGGAAAGAGTTCAAATACACAAAAATGCTGAAAAACCAAGGAATTTGTGGGACTACTCATGAACAACTATGATGATGGTGAGTAATTAACGACAGAATTTTCATTTTTGGGTAAACTAACCCTTTGAGTGGAATTAATCTGAATAGAAGTAGCCTAATCATTTGTTGATAATTCAGCAAATCTCTATAAAAAGCAATAATTTGCTCTAGTGGAGATTATGGAAGATCAATAGAGTCACTCAATCATCCAAATTTTCAATAAGCTTGTGTAGCACAGAACACCATATGGCTGCATGTAAAGCCACATGCTATGTATGCTTCAATAGGGTTGTGGAATGTACATATTATGTCTAAGAAGTGTATTGTTACCACAATTAAACCCAGCGTGGCTTTATAATATAATATAATTTACAATGTAAAAAAAAAAATTATATTTAGGCAAAATAAGAAAGATTTACACATTTCCATTCTGTTCAAAAGTTTTCACCCCCGGCTTGGTTTCCTTCTTGAGCATCAGTGAGCATTTGAACCTTCTATAATAGTTGCATATAGTCCCTCAGTTGTCCTCAGTGTGAAAAGATGGATCTCAAAATCCTTGTTGGAAAGGGTTCAAATACATAAAAATGCTGGAAACGCAAAGAATTTGTGGGACCTGAAGGATTTTTCTGAAGAACAGTGGGCAGTATAACTGTTCAGAACAAACAAGGGACTCAAGGGCTTTATAATGTAGTGTGTATCTGGTAGTAAGACTATGGGTGAGACTTCCAGTTCATTATCTGCTATAGGAAAATAACAAGAAAAATAACAACGTGCAGTAAACCCCAAAAATGTTTGCACTACAAACCAGTGTTCTCATAATTAGGGTAATACATTTAAATACGGTAAGACACACCAATTTGCAATATTAAGCAGCAAAACGAGCTGTTTTGAACAGCTGGATATGGTTGAATATAACTGGAACGCAAATGAGACCGGAAGCCCACTCTTACGAGAAGAAAATAGTGGATAGTGGCCCTGTAGGTCATCTAGATAGATAATTTTAGGAACCATTTCAAAAACCATTGAATTAATCTTAAAGACTCTCAGTCTTTTAAACAAGACTCTTTGGGAGTCCTTATCATGAAAATGTAAAATATAACTGAAATCAGGCTTGTAAGAATAAGGCTGAAAACTAGGCTGAAATTCAGGTACGTTTCCCAAACTAATTTGAAAATGCATGGAAACAAACCCTGAGATTATTGTATAGTGTTTAAACCCAAACACACAGACTTCTAGCTCAAAAAAGGAAACCTTGACTCTAGGACAGAGCACATTGTGACTTACAAGCATGTAGTAAGACCTTGTATGAAGGACATTAAGAAATTGTGGCTATTTGATTTGTAACTAGTTTTCAAAGAGAGAAGAATTCATCAAGTCAAACTGGACTACTTTTACAAACCAATCTCATGAAAAAATATAACTCTTTTACAATGTAGCAATTTTCAATGCATTTGTATGATGTGATTTGTACGGAAACTGTTTTTTATTTTTCTAAAAAGTCCAGTTACCAAAATAAGAGGGATCATACAAACATTTTTTTTTTTACATATAGTCCACAAAAGAAAATAAAAGTTTAAAAGTTGACATCTCCTTGATTCTTAATACTGTGTTGCTACCTGAATGATCCACAGCTGTGTTTTTTTGTTTAGTGATAGTTGTTCACGAGGGTTCTTCAGAAAAATCCTTCAGTTCCCACAAATTCTTAAGTTTTTCAGCATTTAATTTGAAGATTAGGGTAAATTTAATTTATTTTGTCTTCTGGGAAACATGTAACTATCTTATGTAGCCTCTGATGGGCAGTGCTAAATGAAAAAATATGATATTTAGGCAAAATAAGAAAAATCTCCATTCTGTTCAAAAGTTTTCACCCCTCAGCTCTTGCATGGTGTTTCCTTCTGGAGCATCAGTGAGCATGTGAAAAAATGGATATCAAAATCATTGTTGGAAAGGGTTTAAATACATAAAAATGCTGGAAAACCAAAAAAGAATTTGTGAGACCTGTTTAACTGTTCAGGACAAACAAGGGACTCATGAACAGCTATCACTAAGCAAAAAAAAAAAAAAACACAGCTGTGGATCATTCAGGTAAGAACACAGTATTAAGAATCAAGGGGATGTAAACTTTTAAACTGCAAATCTACCAATGAGATTGCAAATTGAGTTACAAATTGCCATGAAAATGTTAATTTGTTCTGATTTGTTCTTTGGCACCACCAGGACCTGCTATGCAATTCTGACAAACTGCAGTCGGTTAATTTGTTTGTTTATCTTTTCAGGAAGATAGATGTCCTATGCTGGCTCCTCAAGTATCTGTTATCCTGCTGAAAAAGGGGGTGAAGCTGGATGGAACAATTCCCCTGGGGATGTGTGGCGGACTGATGCTGGATTACCTACTCAGATTAAAGAGATTATCATCCCGTGGCTCACAGGGGAACTGCTTTATTGATGCAAGCCAAAAATCTGATAATAAGGTTTAGTCCTAAATGTCAGAGAAGGAATGTGTGCTGATTTGGCTTTGTGACAGTGTTTAATAAAACATCTTGAATGACAGGTTATCAATCACTATATGTAAAATAATAATAGATAATACAGAGAGCGATAGTAAAGTAGCTATTGAAATACATTTCTATCTAGGAATGACCTTGGAGCAGGAGTGACACAACCAAGAGCATGGGGGTGAGTGATCTGGAACATGGCTTTTCTCTAAGACTGTCCTTGGGAGAGACTGTCATAACTGGGGCAGAAAAATTGTCAATTAGATTAGCAAGCTGAATAACAACCAGGCCTGTGTTGACGGTGCTCACCATTGCTTTTTCGGACTGAATGTTATCTAAAGGATCAGGGATTCTGTGCTCCAGTGTTTTTGTGTAGGTCTAGAATAGCTACAGTCTACATTTAATGCAAACTAATGTATGCCCAATCCCAACAGATTTGATCAATGGTAAAGGTTTCTCAACCTGTGAACAATTCTTGCCCTAAGCTTTCAATGAAATGTTGAGTCTTTTTCAACACCAAACACACAGATGAGAGGTCAGTCTTAGCAATGGTTGTAAGGTTTCTTCTCAGGACATGAGACGGAAAACACTTGCATTGAGTTGCAACAGTGAAGGTGGAATAGGATATGGCAGCTTTATCTAACAAGACCACCTCAAACAAATAGGAGAAAAAAGTCTTTAAACACCCAAGACACAACACTGGCCTTGTATGTGTTCATCATGCACTCTATTCGTATTCACTGACTACTGGAACATGAGGCCGTCAAGGCCTCTCTCTTTCAGTATACACAAAATCGTGAATCGTCAGGTGTAGTATGCTTTGTCCATTCCAAATTAAGAGAAATTCTTTGCAGCTGTAGCCTTCTTGGAATTTTATTATGCATATTATTAAGAAGAAGTCTGACGGTCTTTTGTGCTCCTTATGCCGAGTTCAGACTGCACAATTTTCAAAGCAATCGCGTCACAGATGTTTTCACACTGCATGACTATCTGGGGTAGCATTCCATCGCTGCTGTGTTCACACTGCACGATGGATGGGCGACAGGGGGTTTCACACTGCATGACTTTACAATAGGAAGAATCGCCGACAACTTTGTCATAGATATATTATTCAAACACAGTATTTTTTTTTTTGTTTAATTTTTGGTCTGTACGCACTGTGTTTCCAAATTCTTGTTATATATATATTAAAAATAGCATAATAATAAAGTGCAACATATAATAAACCACTAATATATGAATAATTAAAAATAAACATTTTCATGACAACAATGCCATATACAAACTGTACAATTACTTTAAAGATGCCTGTTTTTAGCAAGACTCTGTTAAAGCCATACGTGTAAAAAAAATGCTGCTTGCGTGAAATGACACGAGCATAACGCAAATTACGCAGCTTGAGGCAGCGACTGACATTAGAGCACACACAACTCATTTAGTGGCTGATAAAATCTTAAAATAGACATATACCACAATTTGTCTCTGAATAACAACAGCATCTGGGGTGAGATTAATAAACACAACAAGGAGGGTGTTAATGAAGGCAACAAAATGACTCCAGGCTAGATGTCATGTGCTGTGACAAGCATTAGCTTGGGCCCGTAGTTTTGTGAGAAATGCCCACACAGTTTGACCCCAGAGAGCTAAATTAATGGCTGTACAGGTGATAGATAATATTTCAGTTTAATACATACTGGTTAAGTCGTTTTAACAAAAGATAGAGGACAAATGTGACCATGGACTACAAAACCAGTCTTAAGCAGCACAAGTGTATTTGTAGCAATAGCCAAAACACACTGCACAGGTCAAAATGATCGATTTTTCTTTTATGCCAAAAATCATTAGGATATTAAGTTAAGATCATGTTCCATGAAGATATTTTGTACATTTTCTACTGCACATATATCAAAACGTAATTTTTGATTAGTAATATGCATTGCAAAGAAGTTAATCTGGACAACTTTAAAGGCGATTTTCTCAATATTTAGATTTTTTGCACCCTCAGATTTTAGATTTTCCAAATATTGCCCTATCCTAGCAAATCATACATCAATGGAAAACTTATTTACTCAGCTTTCAGATGATGTATAAATCTCAATTTCAAAAAAAATTGACCCTTGTGACTGGTGTTATGGTCCAGGGTCACAAATGAGTTGCCTCAGTCACAAACTTGAACGCAATAAACTCTCTTAGAATGGTCGTTCATACCAGTATTGTTAAAATATATTTTTGGACTTTTTCAAGGTAAATTAAACATGTCGTTCATGGTGGTTAAAATAACGTCTTCTTTTAGTCGTTAAACTATGATAAATAACGTTACTTCACTTGACATAATTGTATCTAATCCATTTCACAACCGCTACTACGCTAATACTACAAGGAATTGACGAAGAATTCCATCATAACATAACACAAACACAGCGTGTAAACACATTTCAACACTAAAATAAACGTATAATAATTGATTACAGAAATGAAACGATAAAACTGGATGCTGGGTTAAGTTGCAGAAGAACACGGAGAATCCTGGTTATCTGTCAGACTTATCCAGTAACATTACCTCTTGGTTTGATGACTAAGCCAAATGTAAATGTTCGTAAGTGACAAGAAAATAAACAAACATTTTCCACATTAGTTAAAATCTGTTCTGATCATCTATTCTCGTCAGTGGTTGATCCAGCTCGCGGCAGCTCTCGGTTATTTCACACACCTTCTAAGAGTCAAAACTGTTGCTAAATAAATAAATAAATAAATAAATAAACAAATAAATAACCCACGACACACTGCTTTCCAGATACCAACTGAGAGCCATTAATAACTACTCGACAGCAAACAGTTTAACAAGAGGCGCTCTGGAAAGCTATAAATTACATAACCGCAATTAAAGTGCCAACCCCTGACCCTGACTGAGAGGCACAATCTTTATCACCTGATTTTAACATTGGCACTGGTTCCAAGTCAATACACATGACACCGACTGCGCCGATAACTCAAGCACGTACAATTTATGAGCATTTCGTACAAAGTCCGTCTGAAGAATCCGTACTTCAGATAACACACGGCATGGGGGGACACTCAAACACACAGGCTTGGAAAGAAAACACCACGACTTCCGGGAATTTAATAAACGAAAAACTACGAAGCACTTACTAAGATGCAGATATGTGTCGTTATTATCCATGTTTGAACCAATGCGAAAGAACTGTCCAATTTTCTTGTAAAGTGTCTTGTTTGGCCGTTCTGTACGGCAGCATCTCCCCGCTGCTGTCCGCGATCTGACTGAGGATTCGCTGCGCACACTTGGGGCCCCACCGAGGGGGTGGCGAGGGACAGACCTCTCCCAATGACAGCCTACTGAACCTGTACAATTTGCGAAATTAGAGGTATACTAATTAGAGAAATTAAACGTATAGCATACTGTTTTTCTTAACATTCAGGAAAATTACTAAAATAAAAATACTGAAATAATATTTCATTATTTATTTATTTTTTTGTAAACTATCATACAAAGTATTTTGGTAATATGCTACTTTGTTTTCGTTTTTAATAATTCTTTTTTGTTGTTGTTTTTGTATGAATGTGATTTAAAACGTATTAAAATAAATGTTTTATATTTTTTATAATATTTCTCCTTTCTATTGTCTTATACACTATTACAAAAATATTTTTCAAACTTGTAAATAAATTAAAGTATGTTTTACAATCAAAACTTCCTTTAAATTTCACTTTTAATTCACTTTTGTATTATTTGTAATATGTATAATAGGTATATTTGTAGCAATAGCCAAAAATACATTGTATGGGTCAAAATTATAATTTATTTTTTATTTTATGCCAAAAATCATTGGGGTATTAAGTAAAGATCATATTCCATGAAGATATTTTGTAAATGCTCTACCATAAATATATCAAAACTTAATTTTTGATTAGTAATATGCATTGCTAAGAACTTCATTTAGACAGATTTTGTCGATTTTCTTAATATTTTGATTTTTTTGCATCCTCAGGTGTCAGATATTCAAATAGTTGTATCTCAGACAAATATAGTCCTGTCCTAACCCTTAGGACTGGTTTTGTGGTCCAGGATCATGTATTTACTAGCAATTTGAAAATTTAAAAACTGTCACAACATTTTTTTGTTTTTTAGTGACTTTAACTCATTGCAACACTCATGTAGCTTCAACAAAGCAATTTAATTTAATTTAATGCTTATTTAAATGTTTTCAATTACTTAAATATAGTATATGGAGCAAAAGCAAGCAGATATAATGAAGAGTTTTTCAATGAAATAAATAATCATATATCATTTCTAAACAATAATAAAAACAGTGTAAAATAGTCGAAACAGCTTTCATTAAACCTATCAACACCAAGTAATTATTGTAGTCTAGCATTCTAATTTGCAGTTTTATTGGGTCAGGAGATTATCATAATATTCTTTGCCAACAAACTGCTTAGTACAAGATCTGCTGACCATGGCCTTTGAGATTTTGGAGAAGGGGAAAAAGAAAATTCTCCAAATTCCAAGCGCTCAGTGCCCACAAGGCTAGCAGAGGGTCTGAAGACCCCTCGACGCCCCCCAAGATCTCTTCAGAGTGAGGGGTCATTTAAGGGTGAGCTCCCACTACCTCAGGAGGTTATTCAGAAGTCACCAGCATTCAGAGTGTTGAACTCCTGTTTCAGGGGGACACTGAGAGAGAGCGTTAGTGATGACCACTCTGTCAGTCCATGAGCTGGGCTGTCGAATGGGAAAAGCACACTGGCTCCCATCCTTGTAAAAACACAACATAAAAGAACACAGGGGGATGCTAACAAAGATGAATGGCTTCTCTTCCAACTCATTCCACACTAATCAGGCCCTTTTCATTTGTTCCCTGTTAGATAATGTAAATTTGTGGAGTCAAAGAAAGGGACTAAAAGGACAATTTATCAACCACCCTTTTATCCCTCTAATGGAGCCACATGTTCCAGAGCATTACAATCGCCCTGAGCTGCAAAGTATATTAGAGCTCAAAAGAGGGGAGCAAGAATGAGGATTAGATTTCAGTGCGAACATGAGCGACGTAATCATTCCCGGTGATGTATTCAATCCTGTTGCTTTCGTTAATGAGAGAACGGCAAACACGAAAGGTGCGGCGTGCTTCTCTTCTCGCAATGCAAATAGCTGTAATTGCTTTTTATGTGCCTAATGGAATATTATGAAATTAAAGGAGATCAGGTGGCTGAGAGAAAGCTCTAAATCACTGCAGATTTGAGAGAAGGCTTGTGGGATTATCTCGCTGTTTGTCCACAACAATGGCTGCCAATGGACCATTCAGTTGCAGAGTGTCGGAGACCTCACCCTTGCAATCATCTATCACCAGTTAAAAGCAAAGCGGCCCACCCCTTAACCTAACAGTCACTGTTCTGAAGCCAGCCGGGAGAAACGAGCAGTCTGGTCATCTCACCCTCAGACAACAGCCCACGTCTGGGGGCACCATGTGGCAAATACACGCTCAGAGCCAGACAAATGTGCCACAAATGTCTTAAATGTGCATCTTAAAGCTCATTTTCCATGCAAGAGTGATCAATATTTTTCAATAGCAAACCCGTACTTGCCCTTGTTGACTTTTAAAGTGATTTACTGGTGCAATAACACTAGTAAGTATGTTAAAAAAGTACATCTGAACAAAACAAGCCCACTTAATATTCTGGTAAGTCTTTGTCTTTTTATTTATTGTCGTATTCACTATTTAAAAAAAAGATTTTTCAATGTTGTAAAATGTAAATACATTGGAGTATTTTTTACACTACAATAAGGTTCATTAGTTAACTACATTAGTAGTTTATTACTACAGCATTTATTAATGTTAACTTTAGCATTTACTAATACATTATTAAAATCACAAGTTGTGTTTGTTCACATTAGTTAATGCACTGTGAACTAACATGAACTATCAATGAACGACTGTATTTTTATTAACTAACATTAACAACGATTAATAAACAGTGTAATAAATGTATTGTTCATTGTCTGTTCACGTTAATTAATACATTAATATTAACAAATGACACATTGTAAAGTGTTACTGAAAAATACTAGATCAGGTTTTCTACTTGAAATTTCAATTTTAATACAATGTGTGTTGCTCACTGTTTCTGTGTAATTATTTGTAATATTTATAAGCAATTTGGGAAAAAAAACTGTCAGTGACTTTAACTCACTGTAACACTCATGTAATGTAAATAAAGCAATTTAATTTTGATTGAATGGTCATTTAAACAATAAAATGTCTTAAATGTGCATCTTAAAGCTAATTTTCTTTGCAAGAGTGATCAATATTTATCAACATCAAAGCCTTACTTGCCTTTTTTAAATGATAAAGTGATTTACTGGTGCAATAATACTAGTATGATAAAAAAAAAAAAAGTATATCTGAACAAAACAAGCCCACCTAATATTTTGGTAAGTCTTAGTCCATGTTTGGAAAAAAATAAATAAATTGGAGTATATATTACAAGAAAATACAACATCAGGCTTTCTACTTCAAATTTCATGTTTAATTCACTGTGTTTCTATGTTTCTTTAATTCAACCATTTCTGTGTAACTATTTGTAATATTTACTAGCAATTTGAAAAAAATTTTAATTGTGTCACCAATTTTGTCAATGACTTTAACTCACTGTAACACTTATGTAGCGTCAATAAAGCAATTTAATTTTTATTTAATGTTCATTTAAATGATAAAATGTCTTAAATGTGTCACAATGTGGCTGAATGGAGGAGTGGAGATGAAGCAGGTGAACCGGATTAAATGAATATAAACTGTTTTATTAAACAAAACACTGAAACTAATACAAACAAACAAACAAAAACCGGGAGCAAGCAATGATAACATGTAACAATACATCGACGGACACTGGGGAGTGAGCAGACACAGACTTTATACACAGAAACATGGGCGTGGTCACAAACAAGATAACGAGATGATGAGGGGGAAATACAAATATGGGCAAGACTAAACCAAAAGGACTAAACCAAAAGGGGGAGAACAAGGACTAAACCAAATGAACTAGAAACATGGGGGGGGAAAACACTTGGAAAACATGACAGAACAGGACAAAACACAGACATATTCCTGACATTACCCCCCCCCCCTCCCCTCTCGCGCCTAATAACATCCAAAGGGGAGGGAGGGTGGGCACCCTGGAGACCGCTAGATAGGGACACAGGATACAGAGGTGGTCTCCAGGGCGGATCAGGGAGCTCAGGTGGCCATGGCCGAGTAAACAGTCCAGGTGGCCATGGCTGATCAGGGGAGTAGCCCCCCCCCCAAAATTTTCTTGGGGGAACCTAGGGTATAGTCCACCCAGGAGAGCACGGAAGGGCACGCAGGAGAGAGCTCCGGCTCTGGACGGCGCTCTGGCTCTTGAGGAGCGGGCTCTGGACGGCGCTCTGGCTCTTGAGGAGCGGACTCTGGAGGACTGGACGACCCCAGCGGAGACTCGGGAGGGCTGGGCTTCTCCAGCGGAGACTCTGGAAGAGCAGGCTCTGGGCGAGCGGTCACTGGAGGGCGCTCTGGCGGCGCGGTCACTGGAGGGCTGGGCAGAACCAGCGGAGACTCTGGAAGGCTGGGCGGAACCAGCGGAGACTCTGGAAGGCTGGGCGGAACCAGCGGAGACTCTGGAAGGCTGGGCGGAACCAGCGGAGACTCTGGAAGGCTGGGCGGAACCAGCAGAGACTTTGACTTGGCGGTAGCCATCTTGGGTGCAAACGCAGGCTCGGCGGCCATCTTGGCCGGGGACTCAGGCTCGGCGGCCATCTTGGCCGGGGACTCAGGCTCGGCGGCCATCTTGGCCGGGAATTCAGCAACGGCGGCCCTCTTGGCCAGAGACTCAGGCTTGGCGGCCATCTTGGCCGGGAACTCAGGAACGGCGGCCATCTTGACCGGGAACTCAGGCTTGGCGGCCATCTTGGCCAGGGACTCAGGCTTGGCGGCCATCTTGGCCGGGAACTCAGGAACGGCGGCCATCTTGACCGGGAACTCAGGCTTGGCGGCCATCTTGGCCAGGGACTCAGGAACAACAGCCATCTTGTGAGCTGACGTGGCGGCCATCTTGTGAACTGACGTGGCGGCCATTTTGTGAGCTGACGCTGGCGTGGCAGCTGATGGGCTTGAGCGTGGAGAGGAAGCCTGAGGTACTGGGCTGAGGACCATCGTGGGGCTTAGGAGGACTTGGGGACACGTGGGGGACAAGGGAGTGAGGTCGCTAGAGTGATATGCGGAGGGTTTTGGCTTTTGGTGAGATGGGGTGACTGCATGTTTCCAGATGGGAGGAGGATTACCATCCTCCACCATGACTTGGAATGGGGAATCACATAAATCAAGAACAAAATTTACAAAATCTGCTACAGGACGGTAGCAATCACTAGAAGTAATCAAATTAAACAAACTATCATCTTTGAGTCCCATCTGGAAACATGCGTTAACCATCTTGTCACTCCATCCCACCAGATGGTAAACGCTCAAAAACTCCTCCACATATTCCTCCAGCGAACGCTCACCTTGATGCAAGTTCCACAGTTTGTCCTCAGCCCAGTTCATTTTCTTGTAGGTCCGTCGATCTGTCACAATCAGGCTGGTTGAGGAGTGGAGAAATGGAGAGGAGAACCGGAGTAGAATGAACGAATAAAGATTTATTAAAACAAAACACTGAAACTAATACAAACAAACAAACAAAAACCGGGAGCAAGCAATGATAACATGTAACAATACATCGACGGACACTGGGGAGTGAGCAGACACAGACTTTATACACAGAAACATGGGCGTGGTCACAAACAAGATAACGAGATGACGAGGGGGAAATACAAATATGGGCAAGACTAAACCAAAAGGACTAAACCAAAAGGGGGAGAACAAGGACTAAACCAAATGAACTAGAAACATAGGGGGAAAAACACTTGGAAAACATGACAGAACAGGACAAAACACAGACATATTCCTGACAAAATGTGCATCTTGAAGCTATTTTCCAAGCAAGAGTGATCAATATTTTTCAGTACCAAACCCTGACTTGCCTTTTTTTTTACTGATAAAGTGATTTATGGTTGCAATGATACTAGTAAGTATGATAAAAAGTACATCTGAACAAAACCAGCCCACTTAATATTCTGGTAAGTCTTTTTTTTTAATAAGTTAAAATAGATAAAATTATTTTATAAAAGCACTTGTATAAATTTCTTTTTTCTTCTGTGGAAGACAAAAAATATTTCAAAGATCATAACTAAACACTTTGTTTCTCATTGACTTCTAATGTATGGATGAAAAAAATACAATGGAAGTCAATAGGAACCAAAACTGTTTGACTTTTCAAAATACTGTATCATTAATGTTCCACAGAAGTAAGAAAGTCATACAGGTTTGGAACAACATGAGTAAATGATGACAGAATTTTCATTTTGGGTGAATTCTCAGTTTTAATTCCTCTGTTAAATCACTGTTTTTGTCATTTTACAATCATTTTAAAGTTTTAAGCAAACCAATCTCATGAGAAAACAAATATTTTATGAGTTTCATATGTGACCTCATGCAATTTAATTTGTACAAAAGCATAAAATGTTTATAAAATAGTTTCAAACTGTCATGAAAGATTAATGGTTTTAGGTATTACATTGTCATAACAATAAAACAGTAAAATTAGATGACACAAAAAGGTTTGTATCAGGTATTTTAACCTTTATGTTTTGGCCCCATTCACTTCCACTGTAAACGCCTCACTGTAACCCAGATTTTTTACTTCTTAAACAAAAGAAAAAACAAGTGTGCAACTTCATTTTTGTGGTAATCAATATTACGCCACAAGTGTTGCCGGCTGAGCTTAATTTCTACTTAACCACAAATATTGCTTTAAACCCGTGTGCAACCACAGCCGGCTTTTATCTGAACGTGTGAAGTGAAAACCTGTTTGAGAAACAACCTTCCTCTTTGCCTGACTGATCATATCATAGGATAGATTGTGTGTGTGTGTGTGTGTGTGTGTGTGTTTGGGGGGTGGTTCTCCATCTGTCATACACTCATTAACAGAACCCCCTCATGTTTTAATCAGTCCCCTATACGCAAACCACGCCTATTCACACACACACACACACACACACACACACACACACACACACACACACACACACACACACACACACACACACACACACACACACACACGCGCGCGTGCAAGTGAAACCATGCCATGTATCATCAATCTCACTGGTCATTAATCTCTGAGCACAAAGGCAAAACATGCTGCAGTTTTTGGGTGTGAAACCTCTTTTTGGTGCAGACCATTTCAACAAATCACAAGAAAAAAGAATGTCAATCTGCTTTAAATCAAGTTGTGTGAATGAAAACATGATTGCGAACTTATTAATCTGGTTACACAGCTATAAAAACCATTAATCACTATATTTTATTAGGTTGGCTTGAGAAATTCTTCTTCTTAGACTAAATTTCTGAACGCTGCTCCTACTAGAGCTTTAAAGCTAGAACCACCAAACTCAGCCCAGCTCTTCAGGCTGATCTCCCTTAGTGTGCTTTATATTTTCAGACTGATCCGACTTAGAGTTTTCATAAAATTGAAGATTAAATATCCCATAGACTTTCATTGATGAAATGTTTAAATGAGCCAACACCATTCAAACTCCAACTGTCAAAAATTCCCAGAATCCCTTGAGACTAAATGAAGCTTCCCTTCTACCATTTCTGAACAATTTAAACTTCCATTCGATCTAATATTTCGAATCTATTTAACTATCTAGCCAAGCCTAGCAACTAGAATAATGCTAGTAACTTGCTAATGATGCTAGAAACATGCTAACTTGTCAGTCATACTAATGACATGTAAATAACATGCTAATCATGTTAGAAACATGTTAGCAACTTGCTAATCATGTTAGAGACATGCTAGCAACTTGTTAATCAGGCTAGAAACATACTAAACATGCTAGCATGATTAGCAACTTGCTAATCATGATAAAAAACTTAAATGATTAAAAACTTAACACGCTAATATCTTGCTAATCATGTTAGAAACATGCTAGCAACTTGCTAATGGCATGCTAACAATGCAAGTAACATGTTAATCAGGCTAGAAACATGCTAATAACTTGCTAATGACATACTAACAATGCAAGTAACATGTTAATCAAGCTAGAAACATGCTAATAACTTGCTAATTTTGCAAGAAACATGCTTGCAACTGGCTAATCAGGCTAGAAACATACTAAACATGCTAGAAAAAGGTTAAAATCCTGCTAACTACATTCTAATCATGCTAGCAACATGGTAATCATCTAATCTATCTATATAAAGTTCAAAATTTTAAGCTTTTACAGCTGCTTTAAACTTTCAAGCTAGTCTTTCTCAAGCCAACTTTTTATCTAGTTGCATTTACTGGTAAACGCTGGCCTTCAGACATTGAATGAGGGGCCTAAATGCTGTTGCACACTCATTATGAACAAGAAAAACCAAAAACTCTGAACTCTGAAGTTATGAATTGAATTTGACGATGCAATCCCCAGAAAACTGGGTTAAACTTCCAGCTCCATAGTATTTTGTCAGATTACCATAATATCAAATATCCTCCTGCTGCTACTTTGTGACCAAGTGAGAGAAAGACTTAAGCAAGAGAGCCGGTGTTGACCTCCAGGAAGGACTGCCAGGGTTACCTCACGAGTGGCGTCTTGCTACTCTTTCGCCACCGGATGTGCGTCATAAATCTTACTCAAGCCCAATGACAGAGGAGCTCATGGGACGTGACCCGTGACACACTGATCAACATGTTAGTACTAAACTTAAACCAGCAAGGCAGGGGGAAATATAAAATACGTATCAAGGGAAGTTTATTTGTGGAAACCATTGTAAAACTGGTATTTAAAAATAGTGGTTAAAGGTTTAAGGTCAAGAATGCATGTCCGAATTCCACAACTGATGAGTCAAGCCTTTCATTATATTGGCTTTCAATAGTTAATAAGTGAATTAATTGCAGCTGTATACCTAAGGTTAGACTAAATTAGAAAGAATGTATTTATTTATTTCTCTATTTATTTATATTCAGCATTATGCCTAAGGGAGACTAAATTAGAATTTATTTATTTATTTACTTATATGCAGCAGTAAGTTAGAAATACTACATTTATTTATTTATTTATTTAATTATTTAGTTGCAGCAGTATACATAGGTTAGAATAAATTAGAAATACTACATTTATTAATTTAATTATTTAATTATTTAGTGGCAGCAGTATATATAGGTTAGAATAAATTAGAAGTAATACATTTATTTATTTAATTATTTAGTGGCAGCAGTATACATAGGTTAGAATAAATTAGAAATACTACATTTATTTATTTAATTATTTAATTATTTAGTGGCAGCAGTATACATAGGTTAGAATAAATTAGTAGTAATACATTTATTTATTTATACCTAAGGTTAGACTGAATTAGATTTTCTTTTATTAGCAATAGTATACCTAGGTTAGAATACACTAGAATTAAGACATTTATTTATTTATTTATTTGCAGCAGTATACCTAAGGTTAGTCTAAATAAAAATGTTTATTTTTAAGGTTAGACTAAATTAGAATTTATTTATCTGCAATAGTATACCTAAGTTAGAATAGATTTATTGATTTATTATTTATTTATTTATTTATTTGCAATAATAAACCTAGGGTACAATACATTAGAATTAATACATTTATTTATTTATTTATTTATTTATTTATTTATTTATTTACCTGCAATAGTATACCTAAGGTTAGACTAAATTCAAATTTATTTATTTATTTATTTATCTGCAACAGTATACCTAAGGTTAGACTAAATTCAAATTTATTTATTTATTTATTTATTTATTTATTTATTTATCTGCAGTAGTATAACTAAGGTTAGACTAAATTCAAATGTATTTATTTATCTGATGAAGAGCCTGCGTGCTCGAAACGTCACATACGCTATGCGAAAGTTGTTTTAAAAATAAATATTTTTTATATTTTTGGAGCTTTGGTGTTGCCTGTCACAGTCCTGTCTGTTCATCTGGTCTCCCCCTGTCATGTTGTCATTTTTGGTTTCACCCTCATCAGCCTGTCATCCCCATCACCTGTGTTTAATTATTAGTCATCTGTGTCACCTGTGTTTAATCATCTAGTCACCCTTTAAAAGTCTGTTTGTATCTTCAGTTCATGTCGGTCTTTAAAGTTTTGTGATGTGTGTTCCTGCCTGTACCTGCCTGTTCCTGCATTGATCCTTTGAAGTATTATATTAAATAGATTGTTAATTGTTAATCTTGTCTTTCGTCTCGTCTCGTCCTGCACACAACCCTGACAGAAAGACCGACCCAAAACAGTTCACGGCGTCTTCCCCTGCGTTTCTTTTCCGTTTTTTGAATCAGTGTTTGTTTTATTATTTTTTTTTTTTCCCTTATGAATATCCCTGCTGTCCGCATCATCCTGCTGGAGCAGGGGAACCGCTCTCTCGAGGACCACATAAGTGACTTTATGTACCTCGCGCCGATGACGCATTACCCGGACCGCTGCCTGTGCACGTTCTTCCGTGCAGGACTTAACATCGCCACTAAAGCGCAGCTGTCCGGGGAGGGTCCTCGAGAGAGCCTCGCCGGTTACATCGAGTGGGTGCTGGTGTCCAGCAGAGCTTCGTTGACCGCGAAGGATGACACCAGCCCCACTCCAGACCCAGAGCCCAGCCAAACATCACCCCGACATGCAGAGTATGAGCCCGCATTCACCGCGGACGGAGAGCCTGAGCCCGGAGCGGCCACAGTATGGACTGCCGATGGGATCAAAACCTCCGACCAAGAGCGTGAGCCGACCTCTACATCTGCGACGGTGGAGTGCTGCGTGGAGCAAGAGAGGGCGGTAGAGAGCCCTGCCCACTGCACCACCACTGGGGGTGAGCTTGAGCAACACTCTGGGGATTTAATAGACTTCTTCTCAGAAACACTGGCCTGCCTGAACTTCCCACCCACCCGCCCTCTTCTGCCTAATCCTGGATCCCCGCTGGTTCCGTCCAGCCATCCTGAATCTCCGCTGGTTCCGTCCAGCCCTCCTGAGTCTCCGCTGGTTCCGTCCAGTCATCCTGAATCTCCGCTGGTTCCGTCCAGCCATCCTGAATCTCTGCTGGTTCCATCCAGCCTTCCAGAAACCCCGCTGTCACCTGTCAGTCCCCCTGCTCACCCTCAGTCCTCCATCTGTGCAGTGGGCTCGCCGCAGGTCTGCCAGCTTCCATCGGCGTCTCGGCTGGAGGATCCCTCATCTCCACCTCCAGCCTCAGAGTCCAGAACTCCGCCTCGGCCCTCCGACCCTGCGGCTCCACCACGGCTCTCAGCTCCCTCATCTTCAGCGTCGCCCGTCGGCCCACCAGCTCCACCGGGCTTCCTCGTCCCTCCGGCTCCGCCTTGGTCGGTTGTCGTCCCGCCATCGCCTACGGACTCTACTCCTCTGGCTACGCCTCGTCGCTCCGTCCCATCGGCTCCGTTGGGCTCCTCCCTCCCCCCGGCTCCACCTCAGTCCTCTGTCGCTCCGGCTCCACCGCAGCCCTCTGGATCTCCGCCTCCGCCTTGGTCGCCAGAGCCTCTGGCTCCGCCTTGGCCCTCCGGATCCTCGGTGTCGCCCAGGATCTTCGGCTCTCCGTCTCCGCCTCGGGCTCATCCTTCACCTGCTCTGCCTCTGTCGGTCGGACCCCTGGAGTCGTCAGCCCATCCTCCACCATGGCTCCTCCCTCCGTCGGCTCCACCATGGATCTTCATGGCTGTGGCCTGGGTCTTGCTCTGTGCCTCCTGCTCCGGGTCCCTCATGTTTCTACCCTGGCTCCTCCCACCTTCGTCGCCCCCCTGGACTCTGTTGACTTTGTTTGTTGTCCCCCTCCAGGGGTGCCGTCCTCCGCCAAAGCCTCCTCCCACATGGACTCTGTTTTTTCGCTCCCCTTCTCTTTTTTTTTTTTTTTGTTGTTCCCCACGGCGCGAGGACGCGCCTTTTCGGAGGGGGGTGTAATGTCACAGTCCTGTCTGTTCATCTGGTCTCCCCCTGTCATGTTGTCATTTTTGGTTTCACCCTCATCAGCCTGTCATCCCCATCACCTGTGTTTAATTATTAGTCATCTGTGTCACCTGTGTTTAATCATCTAGTCACCCTTTAAAAGTCTGTTTGTATCTTCAGTTCATGTCGGTCTTTAAAGTTTTGTGATGTGTGTTCCTGCCTGTACCTGCATTGATCCTTTGAAGTATTATATTAAATAGATTGTTAATTGTTAATCTTGTCTTTCGTCTCGTCTCGTCCTGCACACAACCCTGACAGAGCCGACTTTACACTTTATTTTGTATTTATTTATTTATTTATCTGCAATAGTATACCTACGGTTAGACTAAATTCATATTTATTTATTTATCTGCAGCAGTATACCTAAGGATAGACTAAATTCAAATTTATTTATTTATCTGCAATAGTATAACTTTTTTTTTTTTTTTTTTTTGGCGCAGTATACCTAAGGTTAGACTAAATTAAAATGTATTTACTTATTTATGTATCTACAATTTATTGGCAATAGTATACCTAGGTTAGAATACATTGGAAATAATACATTAATACAATTTATTTATTTATTTTTAAAGTTAGATTAAATGAGATTTTTTTTCTTTGCAGCAGTATACCTAAGGTTACACTAAATGAAAATGCATTTATTTATTTATCTGCAATAGTATACCTAGGTTAGAATACATTAGAATTACATTTGCATTATTTATTTATTTATTTGCAGCAGTGTACCTAAGGTTAGACTAAATTAGAAATGATTTATTTATTTATTTGTAATAGTATACCTAAGGAAAGGCTATTTATTTATGTATTTGCAGTAGTATGCCTAGGTTAGAATAAATTAGAAATAATACATGTATTTATTAACTAATTATTTATTTGCAGCAGTATACCAAAGGCTAGACATACTACATTTATCTATTTATTTATTTGCAACAGTGTATCTAAGGTCAGACTAAATTAGAAATAATACATTTATTTATTTATTTATTTGCAGCAGTATACCTAGGTTAGAATAAATTAGAAATTATTTTTTCAATCCTTCATTACTAAAACTGACTAACAGCATTTCAAGAAAATATAAGTACATGAAAATATTCAGTATTTAAAAATAAAGGCTAAAGATTTAAGGTCAATAGTGCATGTCCAAATTTCACCACTGATGAGTTTCTCCACACGCAAGCACGGAAAACATGAGAATAATAATGAAACTGAACTGTACATAACTACAGAAAAAGAATATCTGTAACATTTTCGTAATCACTCAAAAGTGAATGTGAAGTGAAAGTTGTGAGTACTTCTGTCAGCATGATCATGTGATTTGTTTTCCAGCGTCAGTAAAAAGTATATCCATATAAATAGAAAAGAGGAAAGAACTGAGCGATCAAAAAATATATTACACAATGGTGTAATCAACATAGGCAAATGCAGGAACACACTTGGCAAAGTAGCTCTCGTTTCTTGAAGCACTGAAATAGAAACAGCTGAAGTAAGGCTACCCTGAGTGAACTTTAAAGAGGAAACAACAGGGCAAAATCAATTGTGCCTTAAGAACACACATATCTTGCGCTGCCAGCTGAGAAGAAGTAATGTTCTGATGCATTCTGCTTCAGCTCTGCTAGAGTCATTTGAATGAATAACAATCACAAGCACTGCAGGGAAGTCTCAAACAGGCTGCCAAGGCCAGGTGCATTTGAGAAAAGGTAATGCAGGCTATAATAAGGAAGTACACAGTGACCACAAAATGTATTTGGATGTCTTTTCATTATATAACACCTTTAAAATATGAATACTTCACCCCAAAATTAAAATATGCTGTAAATCTATTCACCCTAAGGCCAAAGCATGTTGTTTGATTTTTTACATAAATATTGTACACTGAAAGGTAATGTAACATTATTTCAACCAATTTTTGACATTTTATTCTCCAAAAACATATTTGAAACCTTATAAGTAGACACTTTACTACATTCATTGAGCTTTCTATGGACATAAAATCACTTTTGTAAATTTCTTTTTCATGTTTAGTTTGAGAGTGATCGAGAGACCTGTTACAACACAGAACAACTGAAATCTTGAAAGAAACAGTCCAGATTTCAACAATATTTTCAGTTCTTCTTCAGAATTTTCTGAGAAGAGGAAAACCATTTCTGACAAGGACAACATTTAATGAGACACAATTTAATGCTGGTCTCTTGGCCTAACCATTTGAATAAGAAATCAACAGGTATTTGTCAAGAACCAAATTGATCATACTGTATTAGTGAAAAATAAAAATTTTCTATTCTGGGATTCTGTAACATTTCAACTTGAAATAATTTTTTTTTCAACTACATACAGTGGTGTGAAAAAGTGTTGGCCCCCTTAATGATTTTTTATTTTTTTGCATGTTTGTTACACTTTAGTGTTTCAGATCATCAAACAAAACATAACGTCTAGGTTACGAAGGTAACCCTCGTTCCCTGAAGGAGGGAATGGAGACGTTACATATGGGAACTCGCTTGATAGTCCAATCATCTCTGAGCCTTATTCAAAAGGCCAATGAAAATTGGAGAGTGGCATTTGCATACCAAGCCATGGCCCGTACATAAGGGTATATAAGATGGCGGCATGCAGCCAGTCATTCAGGTTTTTGCTGAGGAGCCGGATCGAGCCGGCGTCAGCGTGACGTGAGGGTCGTGGCAGGGGATGTAACGTCTCCGTTCCCTCCTTCAGGGAACGAGGGTTACCTTCGTAACCTAGACGTTCCCCTTCAGTCGTTTCACTACGACGTTACATATGGGAACAGACCCATGGAACAGGCCACGACCCTGACGCCGCGTTACGCACAACCCCACGTGCTGACAGGCAGACGTGTCAGCAGATGGAAATTGTAATGTAACCTTCCCAATGCCCTGAGGGCCAATAGAGGGGGCCCTACAGGGTTGCCAGTTGTCTGAAGCATGGGTTGGGGGGGGGGCGGAGCACATGAAATCTTTACATGTGGAAATGAGAATAATTCAATATATCCATAAAGCTTTTAGGGATATACGAGGGAAACAGCGGTCTTCTCCGCTGGATATTGAAAAATATAGCCACAACCTGTGGGGCGAAGGAGACCCAGGCAGGATCACAGTCAGGGACTACTCCGCATCTAGGCCTGACTGCGGGGCATGGAGGACCCAGGGTTCGCCGGAGGGAACATTCTGGGAAATGGCGCACGGATCCACATGGGAATGGCGCAGCAAGCCGACACCAGCCGTCCTCCCGCTCACCTGAAGTCTATGTTAAGACACGGGAGGATACGGCCTCTACGCGAAGGTTGTAGAACCTAGCGAAGGTATTAGGTGTCACAGCCAACAACTCGAGGCAATTAATGTGCCACTGCAGTCGAGGTCCTGTCCAGGAGCCCGATGCTGCTTGCCCGTTGCATACAGCACCCCAAAACATGGTGGAGGAATCCGTGTAAACCATGACATGCCTGGACACCTGTCCCAGGGGCACTCCAGCCCGAAGGAAGGCAGGGTCTGACCACGGGTTGAATAAGCGGCGACACTGCGGGGAAACGCCAATCCGGAGTGTGCCATGGTGCCATGCCCGTCTTGGGACTCGACGTGTAACCAGCGCTGAAGCGGTCTCATATGAAGCAAGCCCACCGGCGTGACCGCGGCCGCAGCTGCCATATGCCCCAGGAGCCTCTGAAATGTTTTGAGAGGGACCGCTGTCTTGTGTCTGAATAAGTCCAGACACTTCAGCACTGACTGCGCGCACTCGTTCGTGTCGCCCAGCTGGCAGCTCTACAGATATCTGCTAGTGAGGCGCCATGAGCCAACGCATAGGATGAGGCAACACTCCTAGTGGAGTGGGCACGAACACCTAAGGGGCATGGCTCTCCCTGATATAAGTAAGACAGGGAGATGGCATCCACCACCCAATGGGCCAATCTCTGTTTGGAGACAGCATTCCCTTTCTGCTGACCTCCGAAGCAGACAAAGAGCTGCTCGGTGCGTCTGAAGTGCCGAGTACGGTCTACGTATATGCGCAGAGCATGAACAGGGCACAGCAGTGCAGAAGCTGGGTCTGCCTCCTCCGGGGGCAGAGCTTGCAGGTTCACCACCTGATCGCGGAAGGGCGTGGTGGGAACCTTGTGCACATAACCGGGCCAGGGTCTCTCGATGACGTGAGAATCTCCGGGCCCGAACTCAAGGCACGTTTCGTCGACAGAGAAAGCTTGTAGGTCCCCTACCCTCTTGATGGAGGCCAGAGCAGTCAGGAGCGCTGTCTTAAGTGACAGGAATTTTAGCTCAACTGACGCAAGTGGCTCAAATGGGGCTTCCCGTAGGCCGCAGAGGGCGACGGAGAGATCCCAAGAGGGTATGAGGTGCGGTCTGGGAGGATTAATCCTTCTCGCACCTCGCAGGAACCTCACGATGGGTTGGTGCTTACCCAGGGATGTTCCATCCACTGCATCGTGATACGCTGCAATAGCAGCAATGTACACTTGAGAGTCGAAGGGGACAGCCTGCGCTCCAACTTCTCTTGCAGGAAGGAAAGCACTACTGCAATCGTTCATCTCTGTGGGTCCTCTCCTCGAGAGGAACACCAGTCAACGAACAGACCCCACCTCAGTGCGTAAGCCTGCCTCGTAGAGGGAGCTCGGGACTGAGTGATGGTATTTATCACGGCCCGGGGAAGGCCGGTGAGGTCTGATGCGTCCCTTCCAGGAGCCAGACGTGCAAGTTCCCCAGGTCGGGGCGCGGGTGCCAAATTGTGCCCATCCCCTGAGAAAGAAGGTCCTTCCTCAAGGGGATCTTCCAGGGAGGGGCTGCCGCGAGGGAAATGAGTTCTGGAAACCAGGTCCGGGTGGGCCAGTGTGGCGCAACCAGCAAGACCTTCTCCTCGTCCTCCCTGATCATGCATGTCCGAATGGAGAGAAGTGAAGAGGACGCCTCTGTACCTGGGCGGACGCCTGGCGAACTGAATCGCATAGCCGAGACGTACCGTCCGTATCAACCACCGCAAAGGGCTGGGAAGCTGAAGCCAGGTCCCCAACCGGTTCACCAGTGGTATCAAGGGAACGTTGACCGACATGACCGCGGTGGGGCAGCCTGGGGGGGGAGGGGAAGGGGACTGATCCCAGAAGGAGAAACGTAAGCAGTGCCATAAGCAGTGCTTACCTTCTTCCCTGGTTCCCGCGCTGGCGATATCAGGCTCTGAGCTCTGGGCTGGGCTGCCTGCCTGGCTTCATGGACCTCAGCGGGTGAGGGAGCAAGGGGTGTTTTAGGAGCCGCAGGGGGGCTCCCTCGGCGACGAGCGGGCGGAGGCTGGGCCACCGGCGTCGGGATGGTAGCTTTGCGGCGGGGCAAGATATGTTTGATGGCCTCGGTCTGCTTCTGGATTGCCGAGAACTGCTGGGCAAAGTCCTCGAAGGTGTCGCCAAATAGGCCGCTCTGGGAGATGGGAGCGTCGAGAAAGAGAGCTTTGTCGGCGTCTGCAATGTGCACCAAATTAAGCCATAGGTGTCGCTCCTGGACCACGGGCGTGGACATCACCTGACCAAGAGACCGCGCCGTGACCTTCGTCGCCCGGAAGGGCGAATTCGGTGGCGGCGCGGAGTTCCTGCATAACTTCTTGGTAAGGACCACCCTCGTGCAGCTGTTTCAACGCCTGGGCCTGATGCTTGAAGAATGGCCATGGTGTGCAAGGCCGAGGCAGCCTGTCCAGCAGCATGATAAACGCGGCCCGCGAGAGTGGACGAGCGCTCACACGCTTTTAATCAGCTCCTCGTGCACCTCCGGGAAGAACGGAACCCGGGGGGAGGGGGGGGGCACCTCCCCAGGAACCAATCATCCAGCCTAGAAGGACCAGCCGGAGGCATTTGAGGTACCTCCAAACCGATCCCTCTGGGGCTTGGAGGAGCATAGCCGAGAGTTCAGCGTCCAGCTCAGATGGAACAGCGACCACAGCGGGGCGCTGGCCAGCCGAGATGTCAGCTTCACCCTCAGACTCTCCCTCTGATGCTGTAACAGACATCTCTTCCTCTAGTGGAGCGCCAGAGGAGACGCTCAGCCCGGCTGGCGGGGAAGCGTACTGCTCTGGCAGCTCAACGGGATCACGCTAAGGTACAGAAGATCGCAGGGCTTTGAAAGCCGGCGGCACGTTCTGTACAGAGACTCGTAAGTCCCTCTCGCGTCTCGCCACGGCGGCCGAAAAGCATTGGCCGCTCAACGACTTACCGCAGGATGACGAGAGAAGCCGTCTTGCAAAGGAACGGCGATTCTTCAGTGTAACCATGGTCATGCGCTCGCAATGAACGCATGAACCATCTGTGAACGCTGCCTCAGCATGCTCTCGGCCCAGGCATGTAAGGCAGCGTTCATGACCGTCCTGAGAGGTGAGGAAACTGCCACACCCAGTAGCGCACGGCTGGAAAACCATTCTGAAAAGAACATTTTACACAGCCGTGAGAAATCACTCTTTTAGTCCCGGTCTGCCCAGGGAGGAACCGCGGCACTCTGTGCACTGAAGGGGCTCGCTCGCTGGAGAGCAGGAGGCTTTATATGGCCGTGAAAACGGCCGCCCGCAGGATCCTGCTGGCCGCTGCCAAACATTCTTTTAGAGTTTTGCTCTTTTAGATCGGCAGCGTGCCAGCGGAGTAGAGTAGAGCAGTAGAGCAGGAACGTTTTTCTTGCGTTGTAAAGGCTCGAGCATAGAGGCTCCGAAGCAAAAATCTGAATGACTGGCTGCAAGCCGCCATCTTATATGCCCGTATGCACGGGGCGTGGCTTGGCATGCAAATGCCACTCGCCAATTTTCATTGGCCCTTTGAATAAGGCTCAGAGATGATTGGACTCTCAAGCGAGTTCCCATATGTAACGTCGTAGTGAAACGACTGAAGGGGAACTGTGGTTTATCACAACTGAGTTCAGTTTCTCTAGCCACACCCAGGCCTGATTACTGCCACACTTGTTCACAATCAAGAAATCACTTAAATAGGACCTGCCTGACAAAGTGAAGTAGACCAAAAGAACCTCAAAAGCTACACATCATGTTGAGATCCAAAGAAATTCAGGAACAAATGAGAAAAAAGTAATTGAGATGTATCAGTCTGGAAAAGGTTATAAAGCCATTTCTAAAGCTTTGGGACTCCAGCAAACCACAGTGAGAGCCATTATCCACAAATGGTGAAAACATGGAACAGTGGTGAACCTTCCCAGGAGTGGCCGGCCGACCAAAATTACCCCAAGAGCGCAGCGACATCTCATCCAAGAGGTCACAAAAGACCCCACAACAACATCTAAAGAACTGCAGGCCTCTCTTGCCTCAGTTAAGGTCAGGGTTCATGACTCCACCATAAGAAAGAGACTGGGCAAAAATGGCCTGCATGGCAGAGTTCCAAGACAAAAACCGCTGCTGAGCAAAAAGAACATAAAGGCTCATCTCAGTTTTGCCAGAACACATTTTGAGTTATGGAAAAATACTCTGTGGAGACAAAAGTTGATCTTTTTGGAAGGTGTGTGTCCCATTACATCTGGCGTAAAAGTAACACATCATTTCAGAAAAAGAACATTATATCAACAGTAAAATATGATGGTGGTAGTGTGATGGTCTGGGGCTGTTTTGCTGCTTCTGGACCTGGAAGACTTGCTGTGATAAATGGAACCATGAATTCTGTGCTACCAAAAAATCCTGCAGGACAATGTCCGGCCATCTGTTCATGACCTAAAGCTGAAGTGAACTTGGGTTCTGCAGCAGGACAATGATCCAAAACACACCAGCAAATCCACCTCTGAATGGCTGAAGAAAAACAAAATGAAGACTTTGGAGTGGCCTAGTCAAAGTCCTGACCTGAATCCTATTGGCATAACCTTAAAAAGGCGGTTCATGCTCGAAAGCCCTCCAATGTGGCTGAATTATAACAATTGTGTCAAGATGAGTGGGCCAAAATTCCTGCTGTAACAGACTCATTGCAAGTTATCACAAACGCTTGATTGCAGTTGTTGCTGCTAAGGGTGGCCCAACCAGTTATTAAGTTTAGGGGGCAAACACTTTTTCACACAGGGCCATGTGGGTTTGGATTTTGTTTTCCCTTCATAATAAAAATAAATAAAAAAACTTCATTCAAAAACTGCATGTTGTGTTTACTTGTGTTATATTTGATTAATATTTAAATTTGTTTAATGTTCTGAAACATTAAAGTGTAACAAACATGCAAAAAAATTTAAAAATCTGAAAGTGGGCCAACACTTTTTCACACCACTGTATTTGTGACAGGGCTAAGGGTTTTCACTCAAAATGGCCACTACTCCTCATGTAGTTAGCAGAGTAGACCATATATATGACAGCAATAAAACAAGTACACTCTTAAAAATAAAGGTGCTTCACGATGCCATAGAAGAACCTTTTTTTTGTCTAAATGGTTCCATAAAGATCCTCTAACATCTGAAGAATCTTTCTGTTTCACAAAAGGTTCTTTGTGGCAAAAGAAGGTTTTTCAGATTATAAAAAGGTAAGAAAGAGATGATTCTTTAAAGAACCTTTGATTGAATGGTTCATTGTGGAACCAAAAATGGTTCTTCTATGGCATCTGTCTGAAGAACCTTTTAAAGCACCTTTATTGTTAAGAGTGTACATTGTATATACTAAAATAAAATGTTGTTCCATTATAACTTTATGTGACAGGGTTGAGTTGTTAAGCTTGACAGTACCCTCCCTGACTATAATAATATGAAAAAAAAGTATGAAACTACTAACTATTTTCTGCACCACAATTAAAGAGACCTAAATGTTGTAATTTCTGGTAAATAATGTCACATATGAGCAGAGTCTAAATTGTTATGGGCGTAGAATGATTAGTGTGACAGGGTTGAGTTCAGACTGAGGGACATAACTTGAAAATAACACAAATAAATGCCAAAAAAATCACAGACACTAGGCACATTTTGTTAATAATTTTCTAAGTTCAAACTAAGTGAAGCGCCTGACAAAATGCTTGGTTTAAGAAAGACATAAAATATCAAAAAAATTAAAATATTGAAATGTAAAAATTATTTTTAGTCTTTATAATGGGCCTACTAAAGTTTAATTTTGGCGAACCACCACTTTAGAAACTCTGGGGGACTGAAATATTACCGAATCCCAGGAATGACCTGTAAGTCTGTAATTTAGAAGAACATAAATACTTCTTTAAATAAATACGTCTTCTTTTATATGCATTTGCCTACGTCTTTTAGAGAGTTTGATTTCCTCTAGAAGGATCATTGTGCGTAAATGACATTTCCTTCATGGAAAATACTGAGTCAAGGAGGAACTTTCAACAATGATTTGTACTATTCATTTCCTATTAATGTCCTCTTGCAAGAGCAAATGAAGTTTAGTAACTCTTAATGTCATGAATGGTCATGAAGCCTGCTGAGGTCTGCACAGATGTTTATTTCTAGGAAGCACCAGTCCTTGTATTGCTTTAAGCTCTTAATCCTAAATCTGTCTTTGTGGGTCTAGACAAATTGAAGATTCTAGTGCAAATTCCTGATGCTCTTATTAAAATCAATACCCTAATCACCACATGACAGTTGCTGACAACAGAAAAAAACAAACAATAGAACAATAGGTGTATTTCTGCTGATATCTGGGTTTTATGTAATAATGTGCAAACGCTATGCATCCCAGGAGAGAGAAAGACATACGTGCAACAGGTTGGACAGGGATTCTGAGGGACCATACAAGGTTAAGTTGGACTTGTCCTGAGAGGACCAGTCAGATTAAAGCACAGGCATCTGCTCTGTAATGGTACAGTGACTTGTTCATGTGTTTATCAAGATGCCATATTGAATAAACACTCCCACTGTTCTCTAATATCTAATATATGAAAATGCACAATTATCCTGAACAAAGTAGGGATTCGTTTTTATGCAAGTGAAAAAGACAGCATGTGCTGGACATGAAGTTCAGTGGACTGGATTCCTTCACTCCTGTTTAAATGTCATAGTGTTGGCTTTCATTAAGCACATGCAGGACAGCCAAAAGCCTGTCAAAAGGGCAGAACTACAGGTCTAGACCACACCATGGGAACTTGATAGGATGCAAATGAGATCTGAAGCTCAAATGAAATCAAATACAGTGCAAATCCCTGAGTTGGCGATATTGCAAGGTACAGCTCCTGTAAAATTCAGTTTTAAACTGATTTCATAATGGTTCTATTATATTAAACAAGACACTGTTCTCATGTTCTCGAGGAACTCTTGGCTTAACATGCTGATGGCAGATCACACTACAACACTAGAAAGGTCTGTCTAAAAATGGAGCAGACTTGTAGGCCAACTGAAGAGTGTTACTAGGCCTTCTCTTTGAATTTAATTAGCCAAAGTTCAGATCAATTACAGTTTTAAGTAACTTAAATTAGAACAATAAACGTGGGCTTCACACTGAAATTCAGTTCAATTAAAAAAATAACATACATAGGCCTGGTTTCACAGACAGGGATTATCTTAAACCAGGACTAGGTCTTGATTAAATTAAGATATTAAAGCAGCTTTTATAAAAATGCCTTTGAAGAAAACATTACAGGTGTGCATCTTGAGACAAAACAATGGTACTGACAAATTTCAAGATATGTCAGAGCAGCTGAGACAGTTTAAACATACATTTCAGTCTGGGATTAGCCTTATATATATTATAGTATATATTTGCTGAAACAATTACTTTTTTTTTCTAATTTTTTCATTAAAAGTATTAATAACTCAACCCTTTCACAAGTTTACAACCCTGTAACAATGAGAAATACATATATTTATGAGGGATTGAGGTTTTTCACTCAAAATAGCCACAATAACACACTTAAAAAATACATTTGTCTAAGTGGTTCCATAAAGATCCTCTAACATCCGAAGAACCTTTCGGTTTCACAAAAGGTTCTTTGTGGCAAAAGAAGGTTTTTCAGATTATAAAAAGGTAAGAAAGAGATGGTTCTTTAAAGAACCTTTGACTGAATGGTTCATGTGGAACCAAAAATGGTTCTTCTATGAATTTAATTAGCCAAAGTTCATATCAATTACAATTTTAAGTAACTTAAATTAGAACGATAAACGTCTTGGGCTTCACACTGAAATTCAGTTCAATTCGAAAAATAACAAATAGGCCTGGTTTCACAGACGGGGATTCATTTAAACTTGCCTTCGAAGAAAACGTTACAGGTGTGCCTCTTGGGAAAGAACAATGGTACTGACAAATTTCAAGATATGTCAGGGCAGCTGAGACAGTTTAAACATGCATTTTAGTCTGGGATTAGCCTTAAGCATTGTCTGTGAAACTGGGGGTTAACGTAAACATGCTTATAGACATGTAGGCTACTTTAGTAAATTTAGCAAAGTAAATCACATGACAAGACTTAAACATCTTCGCAAGCCTGGTTTCCTCTTTATACAAATCATACCACGTTTTTAAATATTGCAATATAAGCATAAAGTATTTATTTATTTCATATTAGCGCCCTCTAGAGGCATTGTGAAGACTTCATAATAACAATGTTCTGTCCGGAACGATCAAGTTCACTTTGTTTCCCACGGACTTTTTTACTTAGTTGGACGTTTTTTCTTGACAGCAAGTAGCACGTGAGTTTAATCGCGTTTGTTTACATTAAAGAAAAGCTTTTGAATGAATAAAATCTGCAGCGACTGAATGATTCGGTACGAAACTTAATTAATAGCCAGGAAATGTAGCAGTTATTAGCAGAAGTGTGTATTCATAATTATGTATTAATGTGATTTTCTCCCCATACAGTCTTGTCTATTTAATTGGAGCAGGTATATTTAATGAGTTGTGCCTCGTTTATTTACTGTCACGCTTTCTCTCAGTGCACTAATATGAATGGTGTTTGTGTGTTTACCTAGTAACTTAAACCATGATAGGAGTGGAGGCTGGGCTCTACATCGGGTCTGTGTCCGATCTGAAGGACGCTCAGAGCCTGACAGACGCCGGTGTAACACACATACTCACTGTTGATTCGGAGGAACCTGCTGTCACTGGATTCCACACCAAATTTGTCCAAGCTCTGGATGAAGCTTCCACAGATCTCCTGAGCAGACTGGACGACTGTGTCAGCTTCATATGTGACGCTCTCAGCACACACTTTGAATCCAAACCATCAGCAGTTCTTGTGCATTGGTATAATTGATAATAACTTTGAAACACTGCAGTATGTAATACTTAAAAGTGCATTAGTCAATATACATTCAGATAATTACAAGTGTGATCAAATATTAATTATAAAACGGTTAGTTCCATTCCTCAATTCTGATTGGTCAGCAGCTGTGTCTTATTCATGATAAGGCACTGCTATGACCGCTTCACTCAACAGTTTTGTGTATCATTGAACCCCCTTAGCAACCACCCTTAGCAACGTAAACACAGCTGCAGCCGTTAGGGACTACTTTTTACAGCGGAAGGCAGTTAATGATTTTACTTTATGAAAACGTACAACTTAATATATTTTTGATTTTAATATTTTTAATTTTATTGTGTTGTAATCGTTTTTTAAAAGCAATAAGGTACTTGAGGCCGTGCTGTATCGTGAATAAATCACGGCTGAAGGGCGTTGTTTGGCACGACACGAAGCGACTCGTACCTTACTGCTTAAATGGATATTTCCTTGAAAACATAAATTCTCTCTAATTAGCAACCTTCGAAATCTGAGAGCTTTCTAACCCTGCATAGACAGCAATGGTACCACCACGTTCAAGGCCCAGTAAGGTAGACATCAGGGGTTCAACCCTAATTTTATAAAGCTGTGAAAATATTTAATCTCTTCCCTGTCAGTCAGGAATGCACATGTATGCATCGTGGTACTCCTGAACACACATCAAAGACTGACGGAAGAGAAGAAATAGTTGAAAGTCATTATTTTTGTTTTCGTTGCACACAAAAACGGTTGCAGCTTCTCACAGCTTCATGAAATTAAGATTGATTCACTAATGTCACATGGATTGTTTTAAGAATCCTTATTACCTTTCTTGGCCTTGAATGTGGTAGTTGCATTGCTGTCTATGCAGGGTCGGAAAGCTCTCTGATTTGATCCAAAATATATTAAATTGTCTTCTGAAGATGAACAAAGGTCTTACGGGTTTGGAACAACATGAGGGTGAGCAGTTAATGACCGAATTTTCATTGTTGGGCGAATTAACCCTTTGATTTATGTTTTCGTTCAAATATTCAGATTCAGATTTTTATTTTAAGTTTTTGTAAATTAATTTATTAATTTTTTGTAGCCATGTAGGGCAAAGCAGAAGTGCTGCTGTGGTGACTGCTTACCTGATGAAAACACAACATCTGAATTTACAGGATGCATATACTAAGCTCCAAAACTTAAAACCAGATGTTAAGTAAGTGTTTTTCATTATTTATCCTGTGAAAAAAAAAAAATGTTTGTGAGGGCATTATTATTAAAGAGTGCTTTACTTGTTTTCTCAGAATGAATGAAGAATTTATGGACCAGCTGGCTCTTTATGAATTAATGGAATGTAAAGTAGACACCACAAATCCCTTATATAAGCAGTTTAGATTGAAGAAAATTACTGAGAAATATCCAGGTATGTACATAATTTCCTTTTCTTTTTTTCTTTTTTTTACATTTTTAAGACATTGTACATATGTGGTATGTTAATTCCTTCTGTTTTTTACACCCATAGATAAATAGTTAATATGTTCACTGAATGCTCAAATGAAAGAACTTACTAGCAGTCAAATTCATGTATTTTGATGAATTCAGAACTCCAAAATGTGCCAAAAGATGTTTTCGCTGTTGACCCTGCACAAACCCAGAATGCAGAAGCTGTATACAGATGTAGAAAGTGCAGGTAAAGTGCATATCTTTTTATTTTATTGTATGCTGTTTATACAGCATACTCTCAAAATACTTTTTGTGACTCTTGACTACAAAACCAGTCATAAGGGTATACACATCTTTCATACTGAAAGATAAATAAACAAGCTTTCCATTGATGTGTGGTTTGTTAGGATAGGACAATATTTGGTCAAGAGGCAACTATTTAAAAATCTGCAATATGAGGGTTCAAAAAAAAATCTAAATACTGAGAAAATGAAGTTCTTGGCAATACATATTACTAAACAAAATTTAAGTTCTGATATATTTACGCAAGGATATTTACAAATATTTGAATGGAACATGATCTTTACTTAGTAAAATTGATCATTTTGACCCATACAATGTATTTTTGGCTAATACTACAAATATACTCATGATAGTTACGACTGGTTTTGTGGTCCAGGGGCACATTTATGACACTGACTGAAGTCATAACCTGCTATTGTCTTTCGTTCCCAACAGACGCACACTTTTCCGTCACTCCAGCATTCTCAGTCACTGTGTGGGAAGCGGAGCCTCTGCGTTCTCTCATAAGAAGACAAGGATAGTGAGTGATAGTGAAGATCATAGACAGTGCACATCCTATTTTACAGAGCCAGTGCAATGGATGGAGCCGGCCTTACTAGGTGTAATGGATGGACAGGTAGTACCTCACTGCTGCACACATTTGGACACACAGTTAAATAGAATTATCAAAACTCTGTTCTTATCTATCCATTTGCTTATAACATTTTACAAGTGTATTCTTTGATTATTGCTTTAGGGTTAGCTTTAAAGGTGCTATATGTAATTTTTGACTTTAGTAATGAATGAAGCCATTATATATTTGCAGATGTTTAAAATACATGCCAAGTCCACCTACTTGTTTCTCAGAAAAACAACCTTACAGCCTGTTATTCTATTTTAAAATGAGCGTTCTGTATTAGAATGTATGTATGTTTTGATCTTTGATTCCGTCCACTGCCAATTTACTCAATAGTATTTAGACAACCTGGGTTGCCAGTTGGTGGAAAACACAGCATATTGCAGCCATGGAAGCTAGTAAATGAATTGGATCAGAGATCACAGATTCTACCTGACCTTAAAAGCCTCGGAATCCATCTAAAAGCTTTATGACAAGAGGCACATTAAAGCGTGGATAAATTAAGTCATCAATTTACCAATCCATTGTTAACTGCACTTATTCCTGTTATGTATCCTCAATTTGGCAACCTGTGTGAGCGCTTTTTGTCATTTCAACCAGTAGCTGTAAATATTACATACTGAACCTTTAATATTAATAATTTATTTATAAAGTAAAAGAGATTGCATGATATTTTGTGCTAGGGAGGCTAGAGATTGTAGTGGCTGTGCAATAAATTTGCATACCATTTTATTTTTTTAAATTAATAGCTTTTGTAAAATCTCTTTTGTAGCTTTTGTGTCCTAAGTGCAGCTCAAAGCTGGGCTCCTTTAACTGGTATGGTGATCAGTGTTCGTGTGGACGCTGGGTGACACCGGCCTTCCAGATGCACAAGAACAGAGTGGATGAAATCAAACACATAAGTATATCTGCGCTCAAATGACCTGCAAATAAAAATCTATATTATATGCGCAGTAACTGTTGTTTTTGGTAGTATTTTCAGCTTAAATAATAGATAGAAATATTTTGTATGTCATAAATACAGTGTAAAAGACCATGTGCTTCATTTTGAACACAACTTTGCTTAAAAGTTTATTTATATAAGCACTTGTTTTAAGTCATTTATATTATATCTCGGAAGCGTTTTTTAAGTCACACCAAGGCATTTATTTGATCAAATAAAAACAGTAATATTATGTGATATGATATTTATAGCTTTTGATTATATTGGTGATTTACTGCTTAAGAAACATTTATTATTATCAACAACTAGAACAGTTGTTGCTTAATGTTTTTATGGAAACCTTGATGCATTTTTTTTTCAGGATTCTGTTGAATAGAAAGTTCAAAACAATAAAATGTTTACATTGTAACTTTATGAATGTCTTCACTGTCATTTTTGATAAGTTTAATAATGTATCTTGCTGAATAAAAGTATGAGTTTCTTTTAGAAAAAAAAAAGGTTACTGACCCTAACCCTTTGAACAGTAGTCTAGATTCAGGATACATTTTATTGGTTCTGTCTCTTTGAGTGTTTGAGTATCGTTAATTTAACCTACTATTACATTCATACTGTAAATAAACATTATTAGTTCTCAAAACAGATATCAAATGTGCTGCAGAAGTGGGTTTCTATCCACCAGATGGCGGCAGATAGCTAGTAGTGACTACATTTTGCGTGATATTCATAATAGTGGAGAAAGACAAAGGAGTATTAATTGTGCTTTACACTGGCGCTATATATGCCATATGACCAGCATTTAATGCAAATATGAGACTATTTGACTTTGTAATGGAGTAATAGATGTATTTGTGTACTGTATTAACCCCTTGTAACAAACCTGGCTCCTGGATTGCTTAATCTGCTGCTATCCACCTTTTTTTTCTTTTTCGCAAAACTCGGTGCGGCCATTTGTAAATTTTAGATAGATTCCGGTCTCATCCGCATCCAGCTATTTTTTGCTGTACAAAGCTCGTTTTGTTGCTTGATACTGCAAATTAGTGTGTCTTACATTATTATCTTAATGTACTAACTTAATTATAAACACAGTTTGTAGTGCAAACAGTTTTACCGTTTACTGCACGTTTTTTTCTCGTTATAGCAGCTAATGAACCGGAAGTCTCGCCCATAGACTTATATCCGCATAATAAAAGAAAATTATGAGATCATTTGATGTTCTTTTTTTTTTTCTGGTGCCACACAGATTTAAGTTCCCCTATTGAGTGTCACATACTTATTTGTATGAAATGTTGCACTAATACAGATTCATGACCATGTGGTTTCCTCTCAGCCCTCAGTTCATAGATGTTTACATGATGTTTATTGAGGGAGTCTGAGAGAGACTGTGGGTGGTTATGGCATTGAGTTGTGAGATCCTGTTGTGTTTATGAGGGTCATATCCTCCATGTAATAGCCTAACTTGAACTCACTCTGAAGTGTGAAGGAGTGAAGAGCAGCCCGCTGTGTACGTGTAAGAGAGACCATTAGCTGAGAGAGGAGCAGGATTTCAGGAATCGAGGTGCTGAGAATGATACTTAACGTAACTCATGAAAATGAAATTCCCTAATATTATGTGCAGTTGTTTTTGCTTCACCCAAAAAGTTTAAATATGAATATAGGCTAATCTTGTTGTTTTAGCAGGGATATATGTGGTTCACTGAGATCACAGACACTAGGAAACTATGAAAATGTGCTTAGGTTTAACCCATTGACTCATTGGTTTTGGTTAGAGTTGAGATGGAGGTGTGGAAAAGTTAGGCATCTGATTGGTTCAGAGACCCATTTAAGGCTGCAATCAGGCACTTTTGTGTGAGTCGTCGCTGCCTGACCTTTGCAATAGTAGCAATTTGGCCTAAAACACACGTTTTTTTGTTTATACTTTCCTTTCAACAGTAGTTAGTTTAAATAACAGTTTTTACAGACATGCCGTTCATCTGGAAATGAGAAAAGATGCTGTTCTTACAAATGGAACAGACAGTGTTACCTAAATTGTAAAATTGCTGTTGGTTGGGTGTGTGAGACATAAGAGAAATGCTGTGTAAAGACTTGTATTTCTTAATTAGTTTTTTTCAAAAACAGATTTAGAATCAAACAGTTGTTTGTTTGTGTTTTCAAAAGTAATTCCAACAAAAGTCAAAATGTTAAGCTAATGTGCTACAACATGTTAAAGGCATCATTCTATTCATTGCTATAAGCATCGACTTTCCCAATAAATAGTTTTAAATTGATTTTGTTATTTAGGACCCCATTGACTTTGGACAAAACAGTTCTATTATTATTGAATTGCTGCTGCTGTTGGTTATTGCTGATGTTGTAGATTATTGCTTCTGCTGTATATAATAACCCATAGCAGATCTAAACAGGTGGAGCTGGGGAGGTGGAGGGTTTCAGATAAACCAGTGAATGTTAACCAGCCATTCTGTAAAACCTGACAAGTTATGGTAACTCAAACCATTTGAGGAAACCGATTGCCTTAAACCATTTAAGTTTTAAAACCAATAAATATGAGTACTATAAACTCATTTACATTGAGTTAAATTACCTGAACTCAATGTAGATGAGTTTATAGTAATCATATTTATTGGTTTTAAAACTTAAATGGTTTAAGGCAATCGGTTTCCTCAAACGGTTTGAGTTACCATAACTTTAAGGTTTTACAGCAGCAAGCTCATTGGCTGCTTATGCAACATGAACCAATCAGCTTGTGCCAAGTAGTTTAACGCTGTGAATATTATCAGTTTGCGTTAAAGACCCATCAGCCTGCGCCATCTAGAGTTTCATGACAGAACTTGGTATTTGTTCAAAATTGAATAAAACTACTTCAAGAAATAATGCTAAAGTATCTAAGTGTTAGAAGAAATTCGATTTCATTTTTGGGTGAACAATTCCTTTAAAATGACCAATTTTACGTAATATATCTTAAAATGTATATGCAGAGGTGCATGATAGCATATGCAGTTCCACATTTGGAACACAAACAAACAGTAGACAGTTTCCCTGTTTCCTGCAGATCTATTGAATGTAACTGTCACAGTGTAGGCGGGGTTGAGGAGTGGAGATGGAGGAGAACCGGAGTAAATGAATAAATACAGTTTATTAAACAAAACACTTGAAAATGATACAAACAAACAAAAACCGGTAGCAAGAAACGAGCACATGTAACGTTATCGACTGACAAAGGGGAGTGAGCAGAACCAGACTTATATACACTGAAACAGGGGTGTGGTTACAAATGAGATAACAAGGATAACAAGGGGGAAATACAAATGTGGGCAAGAACAAACCAACTGAACACAAACCAAAAGGGGGAGACAAGGACTAAACCAAAAATGACTAGAAACGGAAGGGGAGAAAACACTGGGAGAACAGAAAATACAAGACTAAAAACGCCTAATAACATCCATAGGGGAGGGAGGGTGGGCGCCCTGGAGACCGCTAGGCAGGGATACAGGGGAACACAGGATACAGGGGCGGTCTCCAGGGCATACAGTCCAATAGGCCATGGCGGGTCTGGGGAATCAGGAAGCCATGGCCGGGTAAACAGTCCGGGGGGCCATGGCGGATCTGGGGGCTCAGGAAGCCATGGCCGGGTCAATAGTTCAGGAGGCCATGGCGGATCTGGGGGCTCAGGAAGCCATGGCCGAGTAAACAGTCCAGGTGGCCATGGCCGGGTAAACAGTCCAGGTGGCCATGGCCGGGTAAACAGTCCAGGTGGCCGTGGCCGGGTAAACAGTCCAGGTGGCCGTGGCCGGGTAAACAGTCCAGGTGGCCGTGGCCGAGTAAACAGTCCAGGTGGCCGTGGCCGAGTAAACAGTCCAGGTGGCCTTGGCCGGGTAAACAGTCCAGGTGGCCGTGGCCGGGTAAACAGTCCAGGTGGCCGTGGCCGAGTAAACAGTCCAGGTGGCCGTGGCCGGGTAAACAGTCCAGGTGGCCATGGCCGGGTAAACAGTCCAGGTGGCCATGGCCGGGTAAACAGTCCAGGTGGCCATGGCCGGGTAAACAGTCCAGGTGGCCATGGCCGGGTAAACAGTCCAGGTGGCCATGGCCGGGTAAACAGTCCAGGTGGCCATGGCCGGGTAAACAGTCCAGGTGGCCATGGCTGATCAGGGGAGTAGCCCCCCCCCCAAAAAAAAATTTTCTTGGGGGAACCTAGGGCATGGTCCACCCAGGAGAGCACGGAAGGGCACGCAGGAGAGAGCTCCGGCTCTGGAGGGCGCGCAGGAGAGAGCTCCGGCTCTGGAGGGCGCTCTTGAGGAGCGGGCTCTGGACGGCGCTCTTGAGGAGCGGGCTCTGGACGGCTGGACGACCCCAGCGGAGATTCAGGAGGACTGGGAGTCTCCAGCGGAGACACTGAAGGAGCAAGCTCTGGGCGAGTGGTCACTGGAGGGCGCTCTGGCGGCGCAGTCACTGGAGGGCTGGGCGGAACCAGCGGAGACTCTGGGAGGCTGGGCGGAACCAGTGGAGACTCTGGGAGGCTGGGCGGAACCAGCGGAGACTCTGGGAGGCTGGGCGGTACCAGCGGAGACTCTGACTTGGCGGTAGCCATCTTGGGTGCAGACTCAGGCTTGGTGGCCATCTTGGCCAGGGACTCAGGCTTGGCGGCCATCTTGGCCGGGGACTCAGGATCAACGGCCATCTTGGCCCGGGGATTCAGGCTTGGCGGCCATCTTGGCCGGGAACTCAGGAACGGCGGACATCTTGGCCAGGGACTCAGGCTTGGCGGCCATCTTGGCCGGGAACTCAGGAACAGCGGCCATCTTGACCGGGAACTCAGGCTTGGCAAACGAGATAACAAGGATAACAAGGGGGAAATACAAATATGGGCAAGAACAAACCAACTGAACACGAACCAAAAGGACTAAACCAAAAGTGACTAGAAACAGAAGGGGAGAAAACACTGGGAGAACAGAAAATACAAGACTAAAACCTGACAGTAACAGCATTAGTAAACCACAGATCGCTATGGGTCAGATGTTGAGCACATGGATGGACTTAACTGCTCACACAACATCTGGGCCCATTAAATTGGCCTATACGAAAAAACGCAACTAGAATTTCACCCCTTTGCCTCAGTCAGGGATGTTGATTATTTTATATTTTGTGGTTAAATGCTGTTGTTAATGTGTCAGAATAATTATTTAGATGCCTGTCACATGACAATAAAGAGAGGAACAGGAAAAGTCAATGAAAACTAAAACAAAACTACTTTGTACAGTTTACATGTTAACATTGATGTTTTCTCTTTAGTTTATTACTTAAGTGTAAAAAGAGGATTGAGAAATATGTTTTTAAATCAAAAACACTCTTTCAGGGCATGTCTAAGGGATAGTTGACCCCAAAATGAAAATTCTGTGATTCAACTGTAATGTTATAAAGATAGAAGAATACTTTTTGTGCACAAAGAAAACAAAAATAATGACTTCATTCTCCCAGGACAGTCTGCCCCGGTTAGTTGACCCAAAAATTAAAATTCTGTCATCAATTACTCATCCTCATGTTGTTGCAAACCCGTAAGATCTTCCTTCATCTTTGGAACACAAATTAAGATATTTTTGATGAAATCCAGGAACTTTCTGACCCTCCATAAACAACAAGGTTCCTACCACGGTCAAGGCACAGAAACGTAGTAAGGATATTGGTGAAATAGTCCATGTGACATCAGTGGTTCAACCGTAATTTTATGAAGATAAAAGAATATTTTTTGTGCGCAAAGAAAACAAAAATAATGTCTTCCCGGGTAAGTCTGCCAGCATTATCACATTCATTATTTTTGTTTTCTTCGTTCACAAAAAATTGTCCATGGTAGGACCCTTGATGTCTGTGCAGGGTCAGAAAGCTCTCGGATTTCATCAAAAACATCTTAATTTGTGTTCCAAAGATGAATGAAGGTCTCACAAGTTTGGAATGACATAAGGGTGAGTAAATAATGACAGAATGTTCTTTTTGGGTGTACTATCCCTTTAAGACGCTGTCTTAAGTTAATTGACCCTGGACTAGTTTTTATTCATTTCAGGATAGACCTCTTCCATGCCACGTTTCCAGTAGCATTAATACATGCCTCTTTCAACCAAAGACACATATTGTAAGTGGCCACAAAGCAGCTGGAGAAAATTGAATCAAAGCGCATATTTTACAGTTGATCCGTCTGCTCTATCTTTAGCATTATCAGGAATGAGGAGCTGCTTTCAGTTTAAACCTCTACAGACTATCGTTTTGCTTCCTTCCTTTGTCTTCTCTTTTGTTGAATGACCAGTTAAGCTATTTATTTGTATCACGATTCAGTAATTTTATTAATTCATTGTCAAATTGACCATTTTATCTTTATGTTCAGCTCTTTACTGTTCACCAGAAACTACTAGAATGTTTAAATACATACATAATAACTGTTCCAGACATCATGGTAGAATGTGTTACTTATCAGCAAGTCAAAATTGTTATTAACATTTTAATAGGAGTGTCTTATGCTCACCATTTATTAAAGGGGTCATCGGGTGCAAAACTAACTTTTACATGTTGTTTGAACATTAATGTGTGTTGACAGTTTGTGTACACAATCACCCTACAATCATAAAAATCCACCCAGTGGTATTTTTTAATCTTTAAAAGTAATATCCCCTGTTTAAAATCAGGTCATTCTTAGCTTCTTGTCGTTGTGACGAAACACAGTTGATTGACATGAGTGTCTTACCTTAGACCCGCCCTCACTGAGCTGAAACAGTCCCAATACGATCGCCATTGTGTTACTCAGCTGCAGAAGACTCTAATTGAGCGATTGAGGTGTTCTGTTGTTGGATGTAATAATGAACAAAGCAGTAGTCATTTACTCCCGGCATCTGAGCCGCTGAAGATGCAGAGGTTTACCGTTACTTTCGTTTTTAAATGGAAATCTACATACGCGCCTATCTTCGCATGAATCGTTCCTGATGCAGCTTCACCCACAGCAGAAGTGAGTATAAAGGTTTTTTATGCATCTTTGCAAATGGCCTTTGTTAATAATGTGCTTGTTGGCAAGTTTCGCCGATAAAGCGGCTAAATGCAGCTAAACAGAGTGTTGCAAGATTGGAAATATCCAAGTATCGTACCAGAAGCTCAAAATTATCGTATTTGGGAGAAAATTATCGTATTTTAGTCAAACGTACAAAATAGATATTTATCTAGATGTTACAGCTATTTCTCCTTTTCAGCACTCATTTTCTATACTTTATTGCAATGCTAAACTAATTATCTTACACGAATCAAACGTTCAGAATACAGCTATTAATCTAGATGTTACAGCTATTTATCCTTTTCAGCACTCATTTTCTATACTTTATTGCTAAACTAACAACCTCAGTTTTGAAACAACTGACAAAGTGTGGCAGGAACATTAACTTGTGCTCGTTAGAGAGAGAGCCATTCTCTACGATGATTGGTCTAGAACAGTGGTTCTCAATCCTGGTCCTGGGGGACCCCTGCTCTGCACATTTTGCATGTCTCCCTTATTTAACACACCTGATTGAGATCAGCTCATTAGAAGAGAGATCCATGAACTGAACTAACAAGCTGAAGATCTCAATCAGGTGTGTTAAATAAGAGAGACATGCAAAATGTGCAGAGCAGGGGTCCCCCAGGACCAGGATTGAGAACCACTGGTCTAGAAGACCGACGTAAGATTGGATGAAAGACATGCGTAATGCCACGTTCACGTCTCCTCACAATCATGAAGGTAGACGTAGGATCCACACAGCTAGATCTTTGAGAATAGAAGCTCTATAATTACAACGACCATGGTGTCACAAAATTCTGAAATTATCGTACATTATGGTATTATTGATCGTACATCGTACAGAGGTCAAAATTATGGTACAAATACGATAATTATCGTACGTCTGGCAACACTGGCTAAACGCTCTAAATGCGGCTAAAGTAAACATAATCCCAGAGAGGGGTGGGGCAGGGCAGAGCTCAGTGGCATTTAAAGGGGCCATGTCTTAAAATGAGCTGATATTTTGCAGGGCTGATTTTGACAAGGTAAAAGGGTGTTTTTAAGCCACTATTGAGAATTTTTAACCAAAGTATATTAGAGACTTTTCATTAAGACCCTAAAGAATCATATGAACTTGTGGAAAATGGGCATCCGATGACCCCTTTAAGGCATTTATTTGATCAAAAATAGTAAAATGAGTAATTTTGTGAAAAAAAAAAGAATAACTGTTTTTGCATTGTAATATATTTTAAAATGTAATTAAGTAGGATTGAAAAAGCCAACTTACTGATCTACTATATAAGCTGCCTCTTCTTCTTCTTCTTCTTCTTCTTCTTCTTCTTCTTCTTCTTCTTCTTCTACTACTGAGACTAAAATTTTAAATGCATCTCATCCTGGAGCTTTCAAGCTACAACCACCAAACTCTGGTCTGACTTGGGTTGCTATATCTTTTCTAACTGATTGGATGTATGATTTCCCTGCTGAAAAAAACAGCTAATACCAGCCTGACCAACCTGGCCAGGTTGGAAAAGTGGCCAAAACCCCTCTAAAACCAGCCTGCCTTCCAGCTATGACCAGCTAAAACCAGGCTGGTTGACCAGCTAAAACCAGCCAACCAGCCTAGGCTGGTTTTAGCTGTTTTTTTCACCAGGGTTTTATTAAACAGATGATCAAAACTACAAAAAGTCCCATAGACCTTTATTGAGGGAGTCAAAACTTTGTACAGTAAGACTTATACCGCCGGTTTCACAGACAAGGCTTAAGCCTAGTCCTAGACTAAAATGTAAATCTTAGTTGTTTCAACTAAAATTAAATTGCACTGATTGATCCTAAAATATATTAGTGCCTTTGTTTTGTCTCAAGATGCACACCAGTAATGTTTTTATTCTAATCACATTTATAAAAATTGCTTAAATGTCCTAATTGAATTTATGGCCTAATCTTGGCTTAGTCTAAACCCTGTCTGTGAAACCGGGCCATAGTGTTTAAGCTGTCTATCACTAGCAAAGCTTAATGACTATCCTAGGACAACTTGCTTAATCATGCTAGCAACATACTAAACCATGTAAGCAATGTGTTAATCATGCTAACAATGTATTAAAAACATGCTAGTCATGTCACCAACATGCTAAAAAGATATTAACATGATTATTGTCAAAAACATAATCATACTAGAAACATGTTAATCTTGTTAAAAACATGCTAACAGCATGTTAATCATGTTAGAATCATGCTAGCAGCATGCTAACAACATGCTAATCATGGTAGGTCGGAGCTATAAACATGTTAGCAACATCCTAACATGCTAATCGTGTTAGAAACATGCAAACAGCATGTTACCAACATGCTAATCATGCTAGAAACATGTTCGCAACATGCTAACCCTACTAGAAACATGTTCAATTATGTTAACAATATGTTAAATCATGCTAACAACATGCTAGTCATGCTTGCAACATGCTAGCAACATGCTAATCATTCTGCCAGAATGCTAGAAACAGGCTAATCATGTTAGAAACGTTCAATCATGTCAGCAATATGATGAATCACGCAGCATGCTAACAACATGCTAATAATGTTAGAAATGTTGGCAACATCCTAACAACAGGCTAATCATGTTAGAAACATGTTCAGTCATGTTAACAATATGGTGAACCATACTAGCAGCATGCTAACAACATGCTAATCATGTTAAAAACATGCAAACAGCATGCTAGCAACATGCTAATCATGTCAAAAAACATGCTAGCAATATGCTAATCATGTTAGAAACATGATATCAACATGCTAACCATGTGCTAACATGTTAAAAACATGCTATCAGCATGTTAGCAACATGTTAATCCTGTTAACAAGATCATGTCAAAAAAACATTTACATTTTAATCATGCTAGAAACGTTAGCAACATCCTTAAAACTTGCTAATCATGTTAGAAACATGCTAGCAGCATGCTAGCAACATGATAATCTTGCTAACAGCGTGTTAACAACATGATAATCATGTTACAAACATGCTAACAAAATGCTAACCATGCTACAAACATATTCAATCATGTTGGCAATACGCAGCATGTTATCAATATCTTCTCTAAATTTTCAAACATAAAGCTTTTACATCTGTTTCAGGCTTTCAAACTTAAAGCTAACTTCAAAGTTCATTCAAACTTTACTCATCTAGTTTATTCCTGTGATGGCAAAGCTGAATTTTAAGCATCATACTGTAACTACAGTCTTAAGTTTCACATGATATTTCAGAAATCGTTCTGATATTCTGAATCAGTGCTCAAGAGACATTTCAGTTACATTACTTGTGCTGCTTATTAGTTTTGTGGAAACCATGTAACCATTTTTTTCAGGATTCATTGATGAATAAAAAATGGAAGTCTTTTGTAACATTGTAGATGTCAGTTTTGTAATGTAATGTGTCCTTGCTAAATAAAAGTAAAAGCACTATGTATGTTTATTTAAACAAATATTACATAAAAACTGCAGGCAGGAAACCGGCAGGCTTTGTGTATTTTTCTTTTGGTATTGCATTTGTTGACTATAGTATAATCTCATAGTCCTTCATAGTTTTTTTCTTTAGAGCTGTTTGATCTTTAATGGAGGATGTGGTCAGTGGAAAGCACTCAGATCCTCTTGTCCCCTCTAGAATTTACAGCATCTTACTCTTTAAAACCTAGATTTGTTGCTGTGGTTATTGAGGAGGTAGAAAGGAAAGCCCTAAAGTAATTCTCTCTTCTAAAGGAAGCATTTTCTTCTGTCACAAATTTAAACAGCCTCTGTGGTCTAGACATGTCTATTGGTATAGTCAGTTATTGTGCTACTACAGTACAGCATCATTAATTCAGTTATTAAATCATTCAGAATGCATGTGGGGGAAAAAACAATCCTCAGGGTGGCCCTATAAACTGTTTTACCTCTTTTAACGTGCAATTAAATTAAATATTTAGCTATCTGGCATTTGTTGAAAAGGCCCAAGACACATCCTGTACAAATCATTTTGTATCATTAGTCTTTTTCAGATCATTGGAGAGCTTTAGACTCAAATATTGAAGAAATTTGTGTTGCCACAAAGAGGATATTATAAGGTTTTTCCAAGAGTTTTGCTGCAGTAAGCAGAGCACCAAATAAACAAATAGATCTGCAACCTCAAATTAGCATTAAAAATGCAATTATGCCTTGGACAAAGTACATTAAATATTAACGCATTACAGTACGACATATTAATTTCATTTAATTTGGATGTTTACAGAAGCATCATTTAATGAATAAGGTTCCTGTCTCCATCTTTGGCATAGGGTTTTTGCTGAGCATGATTGCTCAGGCTTTTTCTTCATACATATCAATCCTTTATTCCAGTTCCAGCTATTTTTTTCCTATGGACCTCACAGATGGCTGTGCTCCCAGAAAAGGTTTCTTTGGAAACCAAATACAACATTGTGGTTGGAACCCAAACTGCTTTAAAGCCAAAGCTATTAGATGGCCTCCACAAACTGACCCCAGAGCAGGTCTGAAGATGAGCTGACTGAGAGTTTTCTGCTGAAGACAATCTCTTGTGACTTTTTCATTTGTGTAAGTGAATAGATGGATAGGACAGTGAACCACTGAAGAACTGGTCATACACTCTTAAAAGTAAAGGGTTCTTCAAGCGATGCCATAGAAGAACCATTCTTGGTTCCACAAAGAACCATCCAGTCAAAGGTTCTTTAAAGAACCATCTCTTTCTTACATTTTTATAATCTGAAGCACCTTCTTTTGCACAAAGAACCTTTTGTGAAACAGAACTGTTCTCCAGATGTTAAAGGTTCTTTATGGAACCATTTAGACAAAAAAGGTTCTTCTATGGCATCGTGAAGCACCTTTATCTTTAAGAGTGTTTGAATGATAGATTATAGACCGATGCTTGGACACAGTTTAATGTTTTTTCTTTTTTCTTTTTCCTCTCTGCACAAAAGCATGTGAATGAAGTGGAGCACCAGCAATTTAGCCTCTCCTCCCAAACTGTTGTGTAATCTGTGCACTCTGGGTTTTCCATTTCCTGTTCCTTCACTGGTGATAGAGTTCACTCCATAGTAAAATTTGCATCCAGTTATAGCTCTGTAGAAAAGTTCTACTATATAAGAATTTGAAGTCAGAATGATTTCTGAAGTATCATGCGACAGTAGCAATGGCTGCTGAAAAGCTTTGCCAGCAATAATTTACAATTGAAAAGAAAATTATAATAGAAAACAGTTATTTTAAATTGCAATAGTACTTCATAATTACAGTTTTTACCATACTTTTGATCAAATAATTGTAGCCTGCAGATTAAATGTATCTTACTGACCCCAAACTTTTAAATGGTACTTTATATACCTACAGTTGAGGTCAAAAGTTAACATACACCTTGCAGAATCTGCAAAATGTTAATTATTGTACCAAAAATAAGAGGGAGCATACAAAATGCATGTTATTTTTTTTATTTAGTACTAGCCTGAATAAGACATTTCACATAGAAGATGTTTACATATAGTCCACAAGAGAAAATAAATAGTTGAATTTATAAAAATGACCCTGTTCGAAAGTTTACATACACTTGATTCTTAATACTTTGTTTTTACCTAAATGATCCACAGCTGATTTTTTGTTTAGTGATAGTTGCTCACAAGTCCCTTGTTTGTCCTGAACAGTTTCCAACAATGACTGCATGATTTTGAGATCCATCTTTTCACACTGAGGACAACTGAGGGACTCATATGCAACTATTACAGAAGGTTCAAACGCTCACTGATGCTTCAGAAGGAAACCCAATGTATTAAGACCCAGGGGGTGAAAACTTTTGGAATTTGAAGATCAGGGTAAATTGAACTTATTTTGTCTTCTGGGAAACATAGTATCTTCTGTAGCTTCTGAAGGGCAGTACCAAATGAAAAAATATGATATTTAGGCAAAATAAGAAAAATGTACATATCTTCATTCTGTTCAAAAGTTTATACCCCTGGCTCTTTATGCATAGTTTTTTCCATCTAGAGCATCAGTGAGCGTTTGAACCTTCTGTAATAGTTGCATATGAGTCCTTCAGTTGTCCTCAGTGTGAAAAGATGGATCTCAAAATCATACAGTTGTTGTTGGAAAGGGTTCAGATACACAAAAATGCTGAAAAATAAACAGAATTTGTGGGACCTGAAGGATTTTTCTGAAAAACAGCAGACAGTTGAACTGTTCAGGACAAGAATCAGGTGTATGTAAACTTTTGAACAGGTTAATTTTTTATAAATTCAGCTATTATTTTCTCTTGTGGACTATATGTAAACGTCTTTTATGTGAAATATCTTATTCAGGTCAGTACTAAATAAAAAAAACGTGCATTTTGTATGATCCCTTTTATTTTAGAAAAATAATTAACATTTTGCAGATTCTCCAAAGTGTATGTAAATGTATGACCTCAACTGTACATTTTATTTCCAATATATTTTTATATTTCATATCCTGCATAGTTATTTATGCTCACATACTCCATCCCCATCCACTGTCTTTACCTTACCTGACCGTACTGGATAACCAACTGTGTAATACATCACTATTCCACACTATATGACAGCTATAATGCTTGTTAGTATCTATGGGACTTGGAAAATTGCTTTATTTTTCAACAGGCTGTAGTAATTAAGCTACATTTAATGAATGCATATGTCATTTTTTCCATTGCTGCAGCTGCACCTGTTTGTTAGGTGTTGTTTTTCACAGCTGTGCGGTAAAGTGGGCAGCAGCTGGAACACGAATAACTGCACATGTGTTTTATGGGCTTTAATATACTGCTACCTGTCACATGTTTAATAGCATAAGTCTGTAACTCATCATACCATGTGTTGGTTGGATGATAGTAGCTTGTCGATTCACAAAATGTCCAGTTTCACTTTAATATTCTGATATTTGTGCAAAAGCCATAGCAAAATGAGATTTAGCTGCTGTCTTGTTTTCAAGGTCAGTTTGGAGCTTTGCCACATTGTATTTGCTTGTAAAAATGACAACAAGAAACTTAATTGAAACGTTCATGTAAATCTCTCTCATAATGCGTGTGTGTCTGTATTGGAGACTCAGATTCTGTAAACAGTGAAATTGTTGTAACCGCTTGTCAGTCACACTTATCCTGCTTTACAGGCTCTGATTTTGATTTGTGTGCATGGCTTTATTTTTCAAGTTTCTTGTAATCATCCAGTCAGCTGGAGTCTTTTGCATCAAACACAGACCCACTGACTGAAAACACTGACCACATGAAAAGATCCTAAACAACCTTTGAAATTCTGTCACCAATGCAGCATAAGCCAGGAACTTTTTAATGCAGCTTGATTGTTTGTAATAAGGCTTGACAACCAGATGACACAGAGATCATTGTGGAAAATAGTGAGCTGGTATTAAATTTTCTCTTTTCACAAACCATTCCAGAGAACAGGGTGCACTAATTCAGCTTTTCAGGCATGGAAAATGCTCAAATTACAAAAATAGCTTGGAAAAACTTAGTCGCTCTTGAATACTTCCGAAATGTCATGTTACACTCCGATATTCTCCAAAATTTGTTTTTAAGGATACATTTTTTTGCAAACAACATGGTGTTAAAATGTAAATAAATTGTTGTAGATGTTTTGTAGATGTTAGTATAAGATGAACTCTGAAGCAACTCAGGTGTACTTGATTATCCATACATCATTTATGTTTTTAAATATCAAATATGATACATCAGGGTTTTGATTTGCTCAAAAACATCTTTCGTTCTATGAGCAAAGATGGCAGATTTCAAATAGGTCTTGTAGCAGAAATGCTAATTATAAATCTCTTTAGTTACATAAGTGTCCTGGAATATAATGTCTTGGAAAATAGTGGAAACCCTGAGAGAAGTCCAAACAAGTCGTTTTTTTGATAGTCTGCTCCAGTTATGATGTGACTGAATGAGATGCTCAGTGCCCCATGTCGTGCATTCTTCCATGAACAAACTGCTTGAGTTAGATTCATATTTTCATTTCTTTCTCCTCACAAACATGTGGAAAAGCCACCTTTGAAGCAGCAGTTTTTGATGGATGCTTTGGAAAGTTGGCCCGCTGGTGCTCTGGGCCGCTCGGACTTTCCATGCGCTCAGGCTTCTCGGAACCCGGAATGCTGAGACGTCAACCAAGCCTGCCTCAATGAAACAAACGTGCTTATATTTAGAACTAAAGCGCTCGATCGAACCCGAGCGGCCACTTCCATTCCAATCCGTCTCCAATGTTTGTTAAATACACTGCAATAAGAGAATGAATGTACTGTAAGCTTTTTCTGGCTGTGCTGCTAAACGGTAAGCGCTGTTGTTTGCTCTCATCACTGACTGCCAAGTATTTGCTTATTAACAAAGGTCTGCAGAGTTTGCCATTAGAAGTTTTGTTAAATACCCTAGTCAAATAGAAGAGTGTTCATGATTACTTCAAAGCCGAAGGTCAGTCATGTGACATTCTGGACTTGCGTGAGTCAGTGCATGAGTCTAGATGTACAGCAAGAGCAGATGTTGTGAATGTTGTCTGGTGTGACTTGTCTTTCAGGGTCTTTTAAAGTTGCTGAAAAGTGGCAATGGTCTAGTTTTACGCCACTGGATAAAAAATAAAAAACATTGCGACTTTTTATCTCACAATTCAGACTTTTTCTTTTTCTCACAATTACGAGAGTTTTCTCAGAATTGTGTTATACAAACTCGCAATTCCGACTTTTTATCTCAGAATTACAGGATATAAACTCAATGTTGCGAGTTCTAAAGTTAGAATTGCGAGATGAAAACATGCAATTATGAGAAAAAAGTCAGATTGAGTTTATATCTCGCAATTGACTTTTTTCTCAGAATTGTGAGCTATATAGCCAAAATTGTGAGATATGACTTTTTACCTCAGAATTACAGGATATAAACTCAAAGTTGCGAGTTCTAAAGTTAGAATTGCGAGATAAAAAGTCAGAGATGCAATTTGTGAGTTATACAGCCACAGTTGTAAAGTAAAACTTTAAATCAGAATTGTGAGTTTATATCGCGTAATTCTGACTTTTTAATCACACAATTCTAACTACATTTCTCAAAATGTAGAATTTATATCTTGCAATTCTGAATTTATTACTTGAAATAGTGAGTTTATAGATAAAAAGTCTGAATTACAAGTTTGTATCATACAGTTCTGGGAAAAAAGTCAGCATTGCGAAATGTAAACGTGCAATTCTGAGAAAAAAAGTTTATATCTTGCAATTGTGACTTTCTTTTCTCAGACTTTTTCTCTGCCTTTTTCCCCTCAGAATTACAGGATTGTTACTTCTCACAATTGCGAGTTTATATTGCAAAATTCTGACTTTATTACTTAAAATTGTGAGTATATATCTCGCAATTCTGACTTTACTTGAAATAGTGAGTTTATAGATAAAAAGTCAGAATTGCAAGTTTGTATCACGCAATTCTGAGAAAAAAAAGTCAGATGGAGTTTGTCTCACAATTGTGACTATTTTTATACAGCCAAATTTGCGAGATCCAAACTTGCAATTCAGACTTTTTTTCACTCAGACTTACAGGATATAAACTCGAAATTGTGAGTTCTAAAATCTGAATTGCGAAATTTAGAAAAAAAGTGAGTTTATATGTTATATGTATACTGAGTTTATATCTTGCCGTTTTGACCTTTTTCTTAGAATTGTAAGTTCTAAAGTTAGAATTGCGAGATATGAAGTCAGAATTCCGGAATATAAACTCACAATTGCTAGTTATACAGCCACAATTGTGAAATATAAATGCACAATTGACGTTTTTTCTCAAAATTGCGTAAAATTCTAAGAAAAAAGTCAGAATTGCGAGTTCTGACTTTTTATCTCGCAATTCTAACCACATTTCTCAGAATTGTGAGTTTGTATCTTACAGTTCTGACTTTATTACTCAAAAGTTTTAATTTGTATCTTGCAATTCTGAATTTATTACTTGAAATAGTGAGTTTATAGATAAAAAGTCTGAATTGCAAGACGCATTTCTGGGAAAAAAGTCAGCTTTGCGAAATGTAAAGTGCAATTATGAGAAAAAAGTCAGATTGAGTTTATATCTCACAATTGTGACTTTTTTCTTGGAATTATAAGTTATACAGCCAAAATTGTGAGATATAAACTTGCAATTCTGACTTTTTTCCTCAGAACTACAGGATGTAAACTCGAAATTGTGAGTTCTAAAGTCAGAATTGTGAAATAGAGAAAAAAAAAGTCAGATTGAGTTTATATCTTGAAATTCTGATTTATTTTCTCACAATTGCGTGTTTATATTGCACAATTCTGACTTTATTTCTTGAAATTGTGAGTTTATATCTCACAATTATGACTTTACTCGAAATTGTGAGTTTATAGATAAAAAAAGTCAGAATTGTAAGTTTGTATTACGCAATTCTGAGAATAAAGACAGAATTGTGAGTTCTAAAGTCAGAATTGCAAAATTGAGAAAAAAAGAAGTGAGTTTATTGTGAGTTTATATGTCACAGTTCTGACTTTTTTTTTACAGAATTGCGAGATATAAAGTCAGAATTCTGAAATATAAACTCAAAATTGCTAGTTATACAGCCACAAGTAGGGGAGAGTGAGGACGGTCGCAACACTTTTTGCATTTCCTTTAGTTTCTCAGAGACTGTTTGTATTAGAAAGCCGAAATTTTAATACAATAAAGCTGCATCTGTCAGCTACTCACCCATATTGCTGCAACATGTGTACATATTATAATATACGTACACTTTACACTTAAATAGACAAAGTGAAATGAAAATGTAATGAAATCATTCTTAAATATAATTTTGCAATTTCTTTATTTTATTTCTTCACAGTCACGGTCTTCAATAAGGTAAATTGGCTGTAAAAAAAACAGAGAATAGTAAATTAAAAACATTGTTAAGTAACAAGTAGATTTTTTTACCTATTCACTTAAAAAAGGAGAGATAACTAACTATTAAAGGGGTTCATTAGTATTATCATTATAAAATTACAATTATGTAATGTTATGGCAAGCTTTTAAATCAATATTGTGGTAAGGGACAGCATGTTGGGATGGTTGCAACAGTGTGTTGCAACTGTCCCTACAGTGATAGCCATGATAAAAATTGGTATATAGCTTGACAACATATCACTGGCACACTCTAACTATGCCTATTAGAAACTTAAGAATGCACAGAATAAAATGTTATGTTTTCACAATTCGTCACACGAACAATTTAGACACTATGACCAAAAATCTAATCTTTAAAAAAATTACTTTTTTACCAAGAAAATGATTTTGGGTAGAAGGAATGATCACATGTGACTGATTTCTTCCAGGAAGTATGAGGGGCCAATAAAGCATGCGCAATATGAATATTATCACTGTATCTTATTCCTGCTTGAAGAAATAAGCAATGTTGCAACTGCCACATGTTGCAACTGTCCCCACTCTCCCCTATAAATGCACAATTCTGACTTTTTAGCTCTCAAAACTAAATTTCATAATAAACTTGCAATTCTGAGAAATTTAGTTAGAATTGTTAGTATTACTTGAAAATTGTGAGTTTATAGATAAAAATAAATTTGTATCACGCAATTGCAAAAAATTCAGTGGCAGAAACAAGCTTTCATATGTCAGGCTTATTCATGTTTTGAGATTAATTAAATAGTTAAATATACTGAACAGAAATGTAGTTACCCGAAGCATGTAACTTTTGCTATGAAAAGTATAGTCAAGTATGGTCATATCAGTTAAATACTGATATTCTAATACTGCAAATTGCATTACATTTTTACATCAAACTAAGTTAAAGTACAATCAAAAATTAAAAAAGTGGAAAAAGGCACATTTTGTTTTCTTATTGTTTTCACATAACACAAATGTATATGGCTTTTCCATATGAAGATATGTTGAGTTATTTGAAGAAGTTGAAGGTCAGTGTGTGTTTTGTCTGTACATTCATTTCCCTGGCGGGTTTTCTCTGCAACATCCTGCACTGCATTCTGTTCCTCAAACGCTCCGGACGCAGACAGTCTGGATAACAGAGGACATCTGCCGGACCTAATGCTCATCCAAAACAGAGCAGGAAACACCAGACAGGACCTGACTTGTGGCACACCTCTATCGACAGATTACACATATTCTACTGCCCTTTTAGCAAATATTATCCAAAGAAAAAAAATACATATAAACATACAGTCAAACCAAAAATTATTTAGACACCAGATATAACTTTAAAAAAAAAATTACTAGTGGATGCAGGACACTATAGTTAATTTATGTAAGTGAGGATAGCAAAATAAAGTAAACTGTGACATATTATACTTCATACAACTTCTTCATACAGTGGACCACCAGTAAAATTAATAAAAACTTAAGACCAAAAACTGTTCAGACGCTTTGACCTGGCCATGTTTTGCGTAAGTGTTTTTTCTTTAATTGCTAATGCAACCTTTTTACAGCACATACTGAACAAAATTAAGCATTGCTTATAAGTTGGTTGACCTAAATTGGTGGACAGTCTAACAGAAGAATGGCATTATCAAGGTGAATTTGAACCTCTGAGTTCTTGTTATATTTATTTTATTACTATTTTCGAAATGTTGAAGGTCTCTGAATAAATTTTGGCTTGACTGTGTACACACAACACACACATGGTAAATGATTCGTTTTTATATTACATTATTAGGTATAATGCAGAATGTCATCACTTTAACTGGTTATGATTTTTTTTTCACAACAGCGCTTTTAAGAATCCCCAATCTTAAAGCAATTTTTCCCTCTTCCTGTCTCAGCACATTTGGTAAATCTCTACTAATCTTTTGTTGGGCGTCTGGGTGACATATGAAGATTGTAATGCAGTTGGTCTGTGTGAATGTGGGTGATGGAGAAGCGGAGTGTGCAGAACACATTAAGAGCAGGACCTGCTTATGTAACCAATCTAAGTCTCTCTCTGAGTTATGGCCCAGCTTTCTAGTTTTGGCAGCCCTTCTGCTGTAGAGCTGCTCCCTGACGGCACAAAATTACTCCACAGCCCATGCACAGCAAACCTTCATACTGTACAAGAATCTCAATGATAGCATTTCTTAAGTCACAAGGTCATCTTGGCTCATTGTTGCTTAATAGTATACACAGTTCTGCATAGTTCATCCATTATAACAATGAAATCTGTTGCTCAAAACCACTATTGTTTGTTCTTTCAACAGTGGAGCTAAATTTAACAGTGGAAATGTCTACGGGAGGTATTGTGTAATTCTTTCCTGGTAATTGTATTGTTCAAGAAACTTTAACAGGAGTGTGATTATGCTGTTTCACCTCATGTTGGACCCATTTTTCTTAGGAACCCTTAAATTATTTTGATGTGTTTTTCTAGGACTCTTCAGAGCATGTGAGGACAATTCTCTGCACACTGAAGATGTAAGCATTCTGACAAACAGCAGTAAACAGACAACTCTGTAGGGTAATGACATCATCTGTCAATCTCAACTCAGCACATTATGTTCTCAGAAGCTCAGAGAAGCCTGTTTGGCCTAGATATGTTTCTCTTTCTGCCATAATCAGTCTTACTTTTCTGATTTAAGTTTAAACAATTTGTGTTTCTCTGTTACTTAATTAAAAAGCTTTATGACCAGTCTTAAAGGGAAGTCTTCACTGCTTTTCCTAGTGATAAGAAGAGGAGAAAATAATGGAAAGATGCCTGTGGATGAATAAAACTTACTAAAGACCTGCATCTTTGTTCTTTCCACTTTACCCCTGATGCCTTTGAGACTTTTAGTAGACCACAGCTACTAAAAAAGCTTACAGAGGGCAATGGATATACAGCATGTCACAAAAGAAAGCACACCCCTCACATTTCGAGACCATGATGCTACCACCACCATGCTTGACTGTAGGCAAGACTATTTTCTTGGTACTCCTCACCAGGGCATCGCCACACATGCTGGATACATCTGAACCAAACAAGTTTATCTTATAATCTCATCAGACCACAGGACATGGTTCCAGTAATTCATGCTCTTGGACAGGTTGTCTTCAGCAAACTGTTTGTGGGCTTTCTTGTGAGCCAGCTTCAGATGAGGATTCCTTCTGGGATGACGCCTATGCAAACTGACTTGTTGCAGTGTGCGGCGTGTGGTATGAGCACTGACAAGCTGACCTTCTACTTCTGCAACCTTTAAAGCAATGCTGGCAGCACTCATGCATCTGTTTTTTAAGCCAGGTTTTGCACCTGACGCACAGAACGAGTGCTCAACTTTCGCTGATTGACCCTTGCAAGGCCTGTTTCTAATTGAACCCATCTTGGAAAACCTCTGTATGACCCTGACCACTGTAGTGTAACTTGGTTTCAGGGTGTTACTGAACCTCTATTAGCCTTGGCCATCTTTGTGGAGAGCAACAATTCTAATTTTCAAATCCTACTGCCATGAGATGCCATGTTGAACATCCAGTGGTCAGTATGAGAGGATTGTACAGATCTGGCCATTAAAAATGCGTCTATTTTCACGCGGCAGCCTGCAATTCGGCACGCGTGGGCACGCGTCCTGCCGCAGCGGCTTTTTTAGATTTTTTTACAACGTTGTTGCACTTCATATAATATCCACCAGGTGGCGCAAGGAACAACATTCTGTAGCCAAACACCATGGCCAGCTCTAGGGGGCGTTGGTCACAAATACCAGTACAATAGTTCAATGATTCCTCTTTCCTGAAATTATGGTTCAAACCAATAGCAAAAAGATAGCCTATTCATAAGCAGGTACAGTTGTATTGTTATTTTGTTTTCTTTCTTTGTTTTCCTGACGAACATTTATTAGACTGCATCGGAAACAGAAATGTTAATTTCGGTTATTTTATTTCTCCAACCGACAACTGACGTAAACCGCTAAATTCGTTTTCAGGGATTAATTATACACAAGCAAGAAGCAGCATAAACATCAGAACCTCACGTGCAGAGCTTATGCACAGAGAAAAACCCAACAAACCTATATATAATAATAAATAAAATAGGCCCACATAAGAAATATATGTTTTTCTTTTCTGAATGAATAATAATTTAACAAATTAATAAGTAGCAAGCCTATATGCAGAATTTTAGGCAATTTCTGTGATGCGCCCTTAAACCAGCATCTTGTTTCCATTTTTTTTTTTTACAAATAGCCTACACGTTTTTTCTTAATTTTTTTTTAATTTTATTGTGATTGTACACAAATAACAGAAATATGTAAAATATCATAGTTTTAAGCAATGCCGTACTCTTGAACGAGTATTGTAAGCTGTATCCACTTTATTAAGGGGGAAAAAATCAAGTGATCCTGACGGCGCCGCGGGCAGTTAAATTACTCGACCTCTTTCACCTTCAGAATAAAATACATTATATATTTCAGCGTTTTAAAGCAACATCAAATTAAGATATGCATGTTTAAGAGGTAGTTCGTCTTTTTCTTTTTCTAAGATACACAATTTTAGATACACTGACAATTAATTTGAGTAGAGACAGATAGAAATGGGAAGGATAAATATAAACTACAGTATTTTTGCGATTTTGGTGCTTAGAAATTTATTCTAAGCGGGCCGCGGGCGAATAATATAGTTAATATAGCGCGGAGCGGGTGGATGCGGAATAAAACCTCGTGGAAGCGGGACTGGAAAAGCACTTTGTTATATCCTATAGACTATTTAGATACTTCATCATCAAGCAAAAATTTATTCATAAGCAGGAGCAGTTTTATTATTATTTTCTTTTCTTTTTTTCCTGTTGAACTTTTATTAGACTGCATTGAAAATAGAAATGTTAATTTCTGTTTTTTTTTTCCAAACGACAACCGACAGCGTTTAGTTATTATTAACGACAAGATTGTGTTAAATTACATTTAAATTGAAACGTGGCTGTGACACATTAATAACAGTTAAATTCGTTTTGAGGGGTTAATTGTACACAAGCAAAAAGCAGCATAAACATCAGAACATCACGCGCAGATCTTATGCACAGAGAAAACCCAAAAAAGCTGTATGTAAAATAAATAAAAATGCCCATATGCGAAATATAAATTTCTTAATGAATAATAATTTAACAAAACGAAATAAAATAAAATTAATAAGTAGCAAGCCTATATGCAGAATTGTAGGCAATTTCTGTGACGCGCCCTTGAACCAGCATCTTGTTTACATTTTTTTTTTTTACAAATAGCATACACATCTGTTTTTTCGTTGTGATTGTACACAAATAACAGAAATATGTAAAATAGCATAGTTTTGAGCAATCCCTTACTCTTGAACGAGTATTGTAAGCTGTATCCACTTAATTAAAAGGGGAAAAAAACGTGATCCTGACGGCGCCGCAGGCAGTTAAATAACTTTCACCTTCAGAATAAAATACATTATATATTTCAGCGTTTTAAAGCAACATCAAATTAAGATATGCATGTTTAAGAGGTAGTTCCTCTTTTTCTTTTTCTAAGATACACAATTTTAGATACACTGACAATTAATTTGAGTAGAGAGGAATAGAAATGGAGAGGATAAATATAAACTACAGTTTTTATAGAGTTAAAAATTAATTAATTTATTTATTAGTATTATTACTATTATTATTTTGATTTGTTTTTGCGATTTTGGTGCTTAGAAATTTATTCTAAGCGGGCAGCGGGCGAATAATATAGTTAATATAGCGGGAGCGGGTGGATGCGGAATAAAACCTTGTGGAATCGGGACTGGAAAAGCACTTCATTGTTATATCCTGTAGACTATACTTCATCATCAAGCATGGGCGTCGGAAGCAAAATAAATGTGGGTGGGTCCTCCCCCAGAAAAATAAATTCTTTAGTATATGCCATTTTCTGTAGTCTGGTGCCTTTTATTTAATGTTTTTACACAATGCAAATACTCCATATTTACAAATATTACAAAAGACGGCTATACTGCAACATTTTCAGTGGCGTAAGTGATAATACGAGTAACATATCGTTTTTGACGCGGGAGACCCGAGTTCGCATCCGCCTTTTGGTGAAATCATTTTCGAAATCGTCTCCCTTTTCACTTATATCACATCGGAAAGGCATTTGTTTATTAGTTAATTAATGAAATAATTGAAAAGTTGAAACAAAGTATCAACTAGGGTTAGGTCACCTACCGTAAGTGTATCTGAGCACTATACTGTACTTTTAGGAGTGTTAATAATTAATTTTATTATTATTATTATTGTTATTATTATTATTATTATTATTATTATTGTCTTTAGATTTGTTCTTACATTTTGATGCCGTACATTATTATGACGCACTGCCCATGCAGTTTTTTTTTTCTTTTTTCTTAAAAACTAATTGAAGTGAAAGGGAAGAAACCCATGTAGATTTGGCCTAATGTCCATAAATACTATAGCCTAGTATTATATCCTAATATAGAAAATAATTTAGACAAATAAACAGAAGGCTCACTTTTCAAAACAATAAAGCTTAGCCTATATGACTGACAACGAATACAACAATTGTTAAGTATCAAATCGACCAGACACCGAAACAGTTTCTTTCCTCAGGCAATCCATCTCATGAACACTTGATCGTGCAACATACAACACTATACATTCTTTATTCATTTTTCCGTTATTTATTTAAAGCACATACTTACTTCTATTCAAATGTCTTTGCTATTTTTGCACATTGTCTGTCTTGTATACCTCTATATTGTTATTTTTATAATATGTATCGTCTTGTCACTGTCATTCTGTAGCACTGTGGAGCTCTGTCACAAAAACAAATTCCTAGTATGTGCAAACATACCTGGCAATAAAGCTCATTCTGATTCTGATTCTGATTCTGAAAAGTGCTCCAGTGAGTTATGCAATTTTTTTCCACCTTTTTTTCTTTTTCTTTTTTTTTTTTAAGTGGAAAAGTAGTTCTTCTATTTCGGAGAAGTTCATTAAGTCTGTCTCTTAACAGCTTCCAGTCACGAACTGCGGGTTGAATCTCCGACCAACGATCAGTAAAAGTTTTTTTTTTTTTTTTTTATCTTTAAACAGCTCCGATTTACGTCATTTTAGCCTGGAACTAGGCTTAAGTCTGTTCTGGGAAACCAAAGGGAAGTGTATTTTTTTTTTTTTTTCAGTTTTCTGAAAAGTAGCCGTTAATGAGGCATCAGAGTTAAGCGGCATGCAGTATAAAGAGCGAAATGTTTATGAATGGCAGAGTGGGGGTGGGGTGGGGTGTTGAATGCTGTCTGTTGCCTTGTTGTAATCAACATTTGGAGACTTGGGGGTGCTGGGGGCGGATTCCGACTGCATTCAGTTGCATTTCGAATTCAGCATTCAAATGCATGCCAGGGAGAAGGGGAAAGCTTTCCTCACACGCTCCACTTTTTTCAAAACATTAGTGTCCAACCTGACACGCGGGTCAGTGGATAAACAACCCGAACCCGACCGTTTTCAAATAACCCACCCGCAACTCGGACCGCAGAATAAAAAAAATAAATATTGTACCCGACCCGCCTCCTGACCCGTATGTTTAATACTAAAGTGATTAAGCTGTGGAGATGCAGTCTGAAATATCCCGACATCAGAAATCCATTGGTGTACAAGCTAAAAAATAAAATTAAAATAAAACAATGTTTCCTGTTGTAAAGTCGTTGCCGTATTGTTGTGTATGAAGTTCAGATGTTATTATTTTAAGAAATATATATGTTTTAGGATTCTCCTTATTTTTGTTTTAGACATCCATCAATTACGGTGAATAAAAAAAATTCCGCGCTGGTGGAAACAAGACTTTCGCTTCTACTTTTGAGACCGGTGTTCGGACGTTTTTCTAAAAAAAAAAATAAGAATTCAAAATTCAAAATTTATTGTCATAAAAACAGAAGGTGAATATAATTCAAAAATGTTAAGTATTTGCTGATTAAAGAAAACATGAAGGATGCCGCTTAATATTTGGCTTTTACGTGAACTTTAAAGCATATCCCTCATTCCATTTGTTTTCTTTGTTTTGTAATCTTTATATTATTTTCGTGAAATGTATTTTTGCTCAACATGCATTTCTCGTGGCCACGAGTTTAATGAATAAACCAACCTGCGTGACATTAGTAACCCAGAATTATTTGAGATATTTCGTTTTGAGTTTAGAAATTGTTTGCCTATATTAATTGTTATAGAAATTAATACAATATGAAATAATTATACAGGCGATGCTGTATATGCTAATGCTGTCTGTGCACAATGTAGACAGCTTTCACAAGTGTTTACATGTATTACATGTTGGCCTACTTCAAATTAAATAGCCCTGCAAGAAACATTTCATGCATCCCACAATCTTGTCCATTGACTAACCTTCTTTTTTTCCCATTATATTTGTATTATTCGTTTGTATTCGTTATTTTTTCCTTCATTTTGATCTTGTTACATAACATTCTGAATGTAAATGATACTGTAAAGGTGCTATGACTGGGGTTTTTACTGGAATGCAGTTTAAAGGTTAAATTTAACATATATTGTATTTTATTAAGTCTAACTAATAGACAAATAACTGAAGAGTGAATCATTCACGTAGTTTCATTTGGAAATAATTTATCGTCACACAGTAAAATAGGCCTACATTCCTTCTCTTAACTAAAGAATTGAACATATAAAATATGAATTGAACATATTTTATTTTGTTTAGTCTAATTAACAGACTAGACTATATAAATATTAAACTGTTTTACTGAGAAATGAATCATTCACGTAGTTTCATTTGTAAATGAAAACATCATGTATCGTCACACACGGGGATAAATACAATCAAAAAGTCAAAACGAAATTGGCATAATTGTCAGGCGTTAAAAATAAATAGCCCTAACCAGGTATTGAAATAATAATAACCTATAATAAGAATAAATAATAAGTGATTTAGAGCTATCTACTTTTTTCTTGTGAATCGCTTAACCTAAATAACTTTATATATGCTATTTGGCATATATTTAGCAAATATTGTGAACTACAATTATGCCAATAAAGTTTTGACTTTATGATTGTATTAATGCCCGTGTGTGACCATACGATTTACAAATGGAACGTGAATGATTCACTCGACAATGAAACACTATATAGGTTATAATTAGACTAAAAATGAATATATGCCATATAGTATAATCAAAGCTTTCATGGCATGTCAGCATTTATCATTTAGATTCGGAATGTTAAGAGATCGAAATTAAGGGGGGCATACTGAATATAAACGAATAATACATTTATTACAGAAAAAAAGGATCAATTAATGGATAAGACTTAAGGATGCATAAAATGTTTCTTGCAGGGCTATTTAATTTGAAGTACTTATATGTAATAAATTCTTGATAAACTTTTGAATGCTGTCTACATCGCGCACAGACATTCGCATATACAGCATTGCCTATTGTTAATATATAACTTAATATTGCATTAATTTCTATAACAATTAATAAAAACATTTCTTAACTCAAAATAAAAAATATTAATAAACCTATCTCTGATAATCCTGGGTTATGGTTACGCAGGTTTGTTTATGCGTTAAACATAAGGATGTCGTTACCTCGACAAAATAATCTTGTGGCCACGACATAATATGACATTCCCAGGAATTAATATCTCGTGGCAATGACAAAAAGTAATATGACGTTCCTAGGAATTCATTTGTGTGGCCACGACAAACATAAGTGAACCGAAGGTGTCCCCTCCAGGTTACCGTACCTTTTAGTTTGCAGCAATGTTTTCAGCCTGCTCCAGTCCAGTGCGTTACATGACTGCCCCCTACTGATCATGTCTTTCCTATGTCATTGTATTTTCCGTGTTCCTTTGGAATACACCGGCGTCACGCGAGACCACTTTACTTCCCGCGCGCATTTTAAATGGCCAGATCTGTACTTAAAGCACCAAATTTTAACTGCTCTAATACAAGATACACAACTTTGTATGTTCCTGTCAAGCAGACAAAACAAAAACATGATGAATAGGACATGTGGCTTTGCATGGTTAAACAACATACAGCTGTTATCACTTAGGGTGTACTTACTTTTGTTGCCAGCTATTTTGACAATAATGGCTCTATGTTGAGTTATTTTCAGAGGAGAGGAAATCTATACTGCTATACAAGCAGCACATTGATTACTTTAAAATATATCAAAGTTTCATTACTATAGTATTGTCCCTTGAGAAGATATACTAAAATGGTTGCTGAAATGTGAGGGGTGTACTCTTCCCCCCTTGAGATAGAGTAAAATCAATGCTGAGAAACTTCAGTGTATGCAGCGTCATGACAAGCATCGACTTGTTTCCATCCTGCCAGGATGGCATCTAGCATTTCTTGTCTCTGCCGTTTGTAAGCACTTTCAGTAGCTGTGGTCTACTAAAAGCCTCAAAGGCATCAGGGCTAAAGTGGAGAGAACAAAGACGCAGGTCTTTAGAAAGTTTTATTCCTCACTAGGCATCTTCCCATTCTTTTTTCCTCTTGTTTTTACTAGGAAAGCAGTGCGGTAAAATGGTAAAACTGCACTACAAACCGGTGTGCTCATAATTAAGATAATACTAAGACACACCAATTTGTAATATCAAGCAGCAAAACAAGCTGTTTTGTACAGCTAAACGTAGCTGGACATGGATAAGACCAGAAGCCAGACCCTATTACGGGAAGAAAAAGGTGCAGTAGTGAAAGTTAGTCAGTCACTGCTGGTTTATATGTGTCATTTTTGTTAGCTGGATGAATTACGTAACAATTCAAACGAACGTTATTGTGTGAATTACACATCTGCACTGTAAACAAAATCTGTAGAAATTACAGTATTACTGGCAGCTGGTTGCCAGTAACTTACTGTAGATTTTAATTTATGCTATTTACTGGCAACAGTTTGTTCAAAGTTAATTGAACATTAAACATTAACAAGTCTTTACCTTTACAGAATAAAACTAAAATAACAGCCTCATGCAAAGCATTCTGGGAACCAAAATCTGAAGGAAAAAAACAGAAAAAGGTTGATGAAGGTTTCTGGTTCCCAGAATGCTTTGCAGTAGGTTGTTATTTTATAGTTTTATTCTGTAAAGACAAAGACTTGTTAATGTTTAATGTTCATTTAACTTTGAACAAACTGTTGCCAGTAAATAACATAAATTAAAAATCTACAGTAAGTTACTGGCAACCAGCTGCAGAATTACAGCAAATTTTTTACAGTGTGACATTTACTGTATTTTTACCTCATCCAAGCCTTTCCACTAATTTGTTGCTGTAATATGAATGTCCCACAGCTACAGTTTACAGGTGAAGTTTATGCTGTAAATGACTTTCACAAACATCAAAGTTTTATTGGTCCTCAACTGTAACACCCCATTGAGCTCAATGAAATGCTCTGTAAAGCACAGGCTTGGAGAATTTCACTTGTTTCTGCCTTAAGGAGCTTTGTAAATCAGCATTAAACATTTACTTTTCCAGTCGCAATGGATAATGCAGGAGCACAGAGAAAGAAAAATCTGCACATGTGGTTCTTCAAATCACAGACAGAGCTTGAAAAACACTCCCATCCGTGCTAAACATTCCCATGGGCCCCAGCAGGCACATAACTGTAATATATAGCAAAATCATGCATTCAGGCAGTACAGTATAGATACCGGCGACGTGTCACACAGCTGGCCAGCAGAACTCCTGGACTTCAGATTGAAGGTGCCTAATTTTAAACAGATTATTAGAGCTTTCCACGTCAGACAATCATCAGACTGAAAAATGATCACCTTTCAGAGCCTGAGATCTCATACTACATGGGAGTCCTTTCCTCCATTAATCACACTGTACAAGGTGTTCGTCAGTCTACATCATTCCCCACCAACTGCAAGTGGAAGAATCCCCCTCTTCTGTGAAACGGGAGAGTCCTGAGAGGGTCATGGAATGTCAGTGGAAATCCTGGACGTTATGAGGCCTGATTTCTGCAAATCAGTAACCGTGTGTTGATTCAGCTGCACCTGAATGTGCCTTTACTTTGCAATGAGCTTTAGTTGTAAATCATGGAATAAATAAATATAATAAATATAATTATACTTTGCATTAGTGGAATTACATTGGCATAGCTATACTTACAGTTGAGGTCAAAAGTTTCCATACACCTTGCAGAATCTGCAAAATGTTCATTATTTGACCAAAATAAGAGGGAGCATACAAAATGCATGTTATTTTATATTTAGTACTCACCTGAATATAAGATTTTACATAAAGGACATTTACATATAGTCCACAAGAGAAAATAATAGTTTTATTGACTGCTGATGATACTCAACTCTGTATTTCTTTAAGGCCCGAGGAAACATTTTGAATGGTATTTTATGTGGAAAAATAAAACCTAATCAAGAGCAAATGTGAATTTGAGAGAATCAGCTATTATGCAAGCATGTCTACACGCTCCATAATTTTATTTATTTTACCTTTTAATTAAATAGACAACGAAGCTGCTGTAACAGGCAATTGACTGTGGAAGCATTGGAAGTATGGAAAAATTGAATAAATGTACAGTTGCTCTTTTGTGTTGTGCTGTCATGCAGAACAGTGATTAATCTTTCCATTTTAACTTCCTGGCTGATGACTAAAGGTTATATATGTGATTTTATTCGTCCATCTTCCGTCTTACCTGAAAAGTTTCCTAGTCCCAGAATTCTAAAACACTGCAATTTACAGTAGAAATACTGGAACGGGTTTTCATACAGTATGAAAAGCGGATTAAATGGTCAGAATCACAGAGGCCCCTCAGTGCACTGGCCCAGGTCCCTTCCTTTTCAGACTCGACACATCTGGTTTCAGATGCAGGACTGAAATATGTAGTGCAATTTTTGTCTATGGGTGTTCTTGCTTAATAATAAATGTTCATCTTATTGCTGTTGCCTCTAAAAATTCTGTCTGTGATTTTTAATTTCCAGCTCTTTTAAGCCAGCAGTATAATCATTTTTAAACAATAGTTGACTTAAATAAACAGCCCAGCATGTTGGGTAAAAACATTTAACCCAACCTGCTGGGTCAAAATAACCCAGCATGTGTTCTGTCCAATATTTACTCAGCGCTGGGTTGCCAAATTTAATCCAGCATTTTTAAAATGCACTCTTTATTTTTGTATGTAGTTACATTTCCTTTCTCTAACTTACTTTCTTTAACTTAATTTGAAAAGTGAACCTTGTTTTTACAAAAAAAGTTTTTTTTTTTTTTTTTTAACCCAAATGCTGGGTCCAGCCTGTTGAGTCATTTTATTGGGTTGTTTTTGATATTTTACTCAGGTGTTGGGTAGATTTTTTGCACTCTATCAAATGCTGGGTTTTAGCTTGTTCAGTCATTTTATTGGGTTATTTTTAATAAATTTACCAAGGTGTTGGGTAGTTTTTCTTCAACTAAGCTGCTGGGTTATTTTTTCTACCCAAATGCTGAGTTAAGTCAGTCTCCAAATAATCAACCCAGCTACTGAGTTACAGTCAGATTGCAGAGTTTTTGCATCCTCTAGTCTACAGGACAGAGTACTTAAGCTTTGGAAATAAAGGTTTGTATACAATTTATTTCATTTATAAAGTCTTTACTGTGCTGTAAATTTGATTATTTTACGCAATGCAACATGGGGGACAAAATATCATTCAGCTAAATAGAGAAGGCTTAATTAGTCAGCAGTGGTCCTTTGTTTCCTATGATGGAGACGCCTTTTGTCTTGCATAACATAAACTGAGTTTATTCGTCATGATACTGAATTTAATTTAATAAGGTAAAATATGTTCTCTAATCTTAGTACTGTTTGTTATGGGCAGGTTATGGAGTCATTCACGGCATCTTCTCAGCTTTGAGTGAAACGCGAGGTTCGTAGTTCCCCCCGACGAACGGCTTATTACTGGCTCAGATTTCACTGACACACCGGCATGAAAATTAGTAGTATTTTGGTGAAAATTGATTACAGAGAATGATTGATCACATAAAATGCTACTTATAAATGTTACATTATTTATTTTTTTAAATAATTGTTAAACGAGTATATATAACGTACATTTATAATATTGTAGACTATGCTGTATTCACCCAAATAAATTCAGTTTGTCATATATTTTTGTTCATGGGTGTTCTTGTTTAATAATAAATATTCATCTTTTGATTATTGCTGTTGCCTCTATAATTCTGTGTGATTTTTAATTTCCAGCCCATTTTAAGCCAGCAATATAATGATTTTTAAACAATAATTGACTTAAATAATACAACCCAGCATGTTGGGTAAAAGACATTTAACCCAACCAGCTGGATCAAAATAATTGGCACTGGGTTGCCAAATAACCCAAGTTGGGTTGTTTTTAACCCTGATTTTTTTAGAATGACTCTTAATTTTCTTATGTAGCTATTTCCTTTTTCTATTTTATTCTCTCTAACTTAATTTGAAAAGTGAACCTTGTTTTCAAATGTAGTTGTGTTTTTACCAACACTTGGTTGTCCTTCAGGTAAAATTTATGTAAAAATAAACACTTTTTGTGACAGATACACTTATTTCAGAATGTAAGGAAAACGTTTTAACAAAAAAAAAAAAAAAGCCAGAACTTTGTTTAAATCCCATACAAAAACACTATTTAAAATTGATTGCAGTTTGAAAAAAAACAAACAAACAAAAATTTTGGCTAGCCTTAGTGGCTTTTATAACCTGCAGTGCTCAGTGCTAGTAAAAGCATGCCTTCCTTTCAGCCCAAATGAGCATAATTGCATTTACTTCAAAGAATGATCTGTAATGCCTGATCTAATACAGATACAGCGTGTTGAGTTCCCCTCTGAAAGGTCTCCAGGAATGCCATGTGTTTGATAGCTGCATAAACAGTCCAATGAGGTTTGGTAAAAGCATTCTCTTGATGCTAATCTGATAAATCACCATTGAGTCTCACAGTGAAAGGAGTCCTAATGCCATGCAGGGATAACACTCCCACAATTAGCCCTATTCAGACAGCTCCTCTGAAGTTTCAGACCTGATTTTCAGCGTTATTTCAAGCCGATGACTACTAGATGAGAAGACGAATGTGTTTCTGTCTGATGATATGCCAGAACGGGGCTCGTGGGAACTTGAGAGAGAAAATCACCACGCCAGATTTCAATTTCTGGACTTTTTAAAGTCTCCAAGAGTGGCAGTTACACTGAGGGGTTATATGCATGTGTGTAGTTTCTTGTGTGTTTTCTTTAATGCCTTTAAGGCCCTACTTTCAACCGTTTCACTCGGATATAGGTCACAATAGGAAAAAGACACTCACAGCTTCCATTTCATGCTGACTTTAATATGGACTGGCAACTACCATATAAGTATGCCGTTTGTAGATTGACAGTGTAAACACTGTGGCACAAAAACCTAAACCCAATGACCTTTTCCAGGTCTGGATGACCAGCTGTTTGATCTGTGAGTCATAGTATTAAGAGACAAGATACAGTTCATCTCGGGTCAAAGCTAAAGAAAAGGAGCTCTGCTTCCAGAACCTTCACTGGCTGATTGAATGGCCAGAGCACATTCACATACATATACCACTGTTGCAGTGATAGAAAGCACAGACTGGGACCGCATTGGTTTGGTAATAACCCAGCTGCTCTGGGAATGAAAAGCTGGACCTAAAGGCTTTGTTGGAGACTGAAGAGCATTTGTGAAAGTACAGCCATTCCGACAAGACTCTGTTTTCCATAATGGCTGAGTGTAATTGCCTCAGAGTTTCTCCAAGTCCAATGACCCAATGAATATACATGAATATACATGTACTAAATGTCTTTGATGACTGCAGTCCTTGTAGTCTGAGGCATATTGATCTAGCCAAGGATTAAATAGAAACATTTTCATTTGGAAATGTGTCAACACAGGAAAGGACTCTGTAAAGCCATTTCACATAGTCTATAAAGACGCTCTTAAAAGCCTGAAGCTGTTTTTTCATGGCCTGGTATTAGTGGTCCATGAAAACCACCTGGGAAGTTTGAGTTTGAAGAGGCCCAGTAAAAACCCCAAACATATTTCTAGTAGTTCTGGACAGTATGGCGGGATTTATGACCTCCTTCTCTCATCTTACCTTGTTTTTCTCCTCGACATCTTTAACCTCATTCGTATGGAGTTCAAGTGAAGTGTGTTAGAGAATTATAGCTGAATTGGCCTCTGGCCTGTTATTGTATGTTTTGTTAGCTCCAGAGGATTCCCCAGGCAAGTTCAGTGGCCCCCATTACTGTGAAGACATGTCTTCTTAAGAGGGAGCATCCATGATGGGCTTAGATATGCCCAGCGGGAGAATTTCTCACTTTGGGTTCATTGCATGACAACAACATCCCCTCACCATCCTCTCACATGTTAAGGGTCAGCTCTCTGAGGAGCTTTTTATTATGTTTACCTCTCTCTTTCTTTCATCTTGGTCTTTTTCTGCTTTTTCTTGTAATATACGAGATTGCTATTTCTACTGCAAAACAACTCTGAAAAACAAAAGTACTGATACGATGAAGACAGCAACTCAAAGACCTTACAGGTGGTGATGGATATAATTGTCCGCTTAAACCAAAGACTGTACCATCAAATTTTCCCCACAAGGAGTCTAAACGCCCTTGGATATTGAGTGAAATCCACTTTGAGAAACTCCTTTAGTGGCTGTGGCGTCATGAAAAGCATCGGCATGTTTACATCCTGTCAGGATGGCATCTAGCGTTTCTTGTCTCTGCTGTTTGTTGGCACTTTCTGTAGCTGTGCTCTACTAAAAGCCTCAATAGCATCAGGGCTGAAGTGGAGAGAACAAAAACGCAGGTTTTTAGGAAGTTTTATTCATCCACAAGCATCTTCATATTCTTTTCTCCTTTTGCAATTGCTAGGAAAGCTGCGAAGACTTACATCGCTTCTCTTGTTGCTCTTTGACTGAAAATTACAACCAAAACCCACACAATGTGGCATTGTATGATTATTTTATTTTCTAAATTGTGTGTTTTGAATTGTGTTTGGCTAAAAATAGCAAGAGGTAGCACCAGTTGCTCACCAAGTGCAACCATTTGCCGTCATTGAAATAACGGCTCCCCCCATAGTCCAAAATATGTATAAAATTTTGTGGATTTTTAAAAAAACGTAAATCTTTCATGGGTTTTCTGCTAAAAGAGATATCATTTATGTTATATTAAGCCATACAAGTCTTATTTCTCAGGGTTCACTTTAATGAAACCTGAGAGGTTTCTGTCCTTTCATTATGGCCAACCAAAACTTAAAAGATCCGAAAAGGTTATCAGGGAATTTTAAAATGAATTCATATGAATCAAGCAGTCTAGGTTTCAATGGAAGGGCAGAAATCTTTCAGGTTTCAATAGAAAATATCTTCATTTGTGTTTCAAAGTTTAACCAAAGTCTTATTGGTTTGGAACAACATGGAAGTGAGTAAATAATGACAGAATTTTCCTTTTTGGGTGACCTATCCCTTAAAATGAGATGCATTTTTGATACATTTTTCACTGAAGAAAAATTGTAAAGTCATAACAGTTACTAATGATTTCTAGTATGGTAGACTAGTATTTACCACAGTGAGGGTCATATTATCAAGTTCTGGCCAAATGGTGAGTATCTGCTTTCGTTGCTGGGGAAAGCCAATTTATACTTTAATTTGGCACTTGATGGGTACTCATTTTGGACTTTGGTTGACGTAAGTAATGTGCTAGGGCCCTAATTGTCTAGGGTTCGTGGTAAAAGGATACTGAGCCTGAACTAAATGAATGACGCTCTACAGAAGTCCAGAACAATATTAACTCAGTCAGAAGAATAAGTGCAGGGAACCCCATCATCAACACGAATGAATGACTGTATTGGCTGACATAAGAGTGAGTTAGCATATGGACTCTCTGAAGTATAGCGTGACACTGTCAGCTCGTCCAGACAGACGGTGGACCTGGCCAAAGTAAAGCCTCTGTGGAGACCTCTGGGATTTCAAGCCCTACCTCTCCAAAGCTCTGCAGATGTGGCCGTCATTCAGAGCCCTGTTAATATATAGTTGTCTGAATGGTTCCCCACAGCCCTACTGCACAGTCAACATTTTTCTCTGCCATTCTCATAATGCTTTAAGGCCATTTAAACCACAAAGTTGTCATATATGTCATATAAAGTATGTGGAGTGACTGTCATTGGCATAACAGAGATGTCACTTCATCTTGTCTAACACTCAGACTTTGTCAGCGAACGAGTAAGTTTTGTCTTTTTCTCTCAAGAAGTCATTTTCTCAAACCAGACTGACATTAATGGAGCAGCTTTACCTCTCACGGTAAAGTTTCCAAAAAGGAAACTGGTTGCACATGTTTGATAAGGAGAAAGACTGAGCATGCTGCTTTCATTGAGACCATTCAACCAAGCTGAATGCAAATAACTGAGAGTCTATTAATAGGCTTCTATTATAACTGATATTCAGATCACAGTCTCCCTTTGATTTGTCATAAATAATATAATATGTGACCCTGGACTACAAAACCAGTCTTATGTAGCATGGGTATATTTAGTAATAGCAAAATACATTGTATGGGTCAAAATGATAGATTTTCTCTTTTATGCCAAAGCTTATTATAGGATATTAAGTAATGTGAAGATGAAGATATTTTGTAAATGTCCTACCGTAAATATATCAAAACGTAATTTTTTATTTAGTAATATGCATTGCTAAGAACTTCATTTGGACAACTTTAAAGGCAATTTTCTCAATATTTTGATAAATTATTTCCAGATATTCAAATAATCTCGGTCAAATATCCTATTTTAACAAACCATACATCAATGGAAAGCTTATTTATTCAGCTTTCAGATAATGTAAATTTTGAAAAATGTACACTTATGACTGGTTTTGTGATCCAGGGTCACATATATAACATAATATACATGGGCTGGTCAACTGAGGTAACATAAACATGTAAGTTACTATTTCTTCTCACTATATGTTTGCATCTTTGAGCATGCTTTATAGTGCTGTCTAAAGTACAGTTCTTCCTACCAATTTGAAAATGGGACTCTTGTGATTGTGTGTCGAAGACTGACACGGAAGAGAAGAAATTGTTAAATAAAGTTATTTTTGTTTTCTTTGCACACAAAAAGTATTCTCGTAGCTTTATAACACTACGGTTGAACCATTGATGTCAAACTGACTATTTTAACAATATCCTTACTACCTTTCTGGGCCTTCAATGTGTCAGTTGTGTTGCTGTATTTGCAGGGTCAGAAAGCTCTCGGATTTCATTAAAATGATCTTAATTTGTGTTCCGAAGATGAACAAAGGTCTTATAGGTTTGGAACGGCATAAGGGTGAGTAATTAATGAAATGTTGGTATAATGACAACACTACGGCTTTGTAATGGTGATATTTTTTGTCAATTCCACAAAGTGCTGTCAAGCTCAAGCTCCTTCCTTTTAATTTTTCTCAGGAATGTCTCTGAGGAGAGAGGCAATGAAATAGAGATTACAGTAGTTTGCTGACAACAGATGTATTCTTAAGTTGTTTTAACCAGTGGCAAACGGTGACTTTTTTAACCGGGTATGCTAAGTTCCGCCTCCCTCCCATTGGCTTTTTTTTCATGCTAGAAAAACATATAACTGCTTTTCTAAGTAAAAACCGTCAAACTACGTTCACATGTATTACCTAATGATACGCAATATTCAGAGGGTGGGGAGGTGGGGGATTTCCCTGGTCTATATGTCTCTAGCTGCTGTCTGCTTCGACCGAATGATTTTTATTTTTTTAATTAATTTTAATTGCCAGAGTCCGCTTACCTGGAAGCTCCCCTGACTGACGTAGATTTACAAAAAAAAACAAACAAAAAAAAAAACAACGTTGTTTGTCAAATAAATATTTTGACGTACTATTCCCAACTCTTTATTAAGCTTTATGTTACATTTCAAATGACAAGGGATCAGCTTATAATAATGTTAATATTGATTAACCCGTGAATGAGGAGCATTCGCAGCTTAAAGTCCCCCTGAAATCAAAATTAAAGTTTTTTGGCTTTTAGTATGAATATATTAGCCTTAAAGGTCCACTGAAGTGCCTTGAAACACGCAGCGTTATTCTATGTGGTGACGTACTTTTAACTGAAACAAAAACATATCGCCCAGCCCCGCCCACTAATTTTGAATAGCCAATAGCGTTCCATTAATATCTGCTCGGGCAAGAGCCGTTGAGCTCGGTAAAGCTGCATTTATAAGCTTATGACAGCCACAGACTAATAAATTACCCCACAGATTCAATATGAAACTTGCTAAAACAAAATAGTGATCATAATCATGCTGAGGCTGTGTAGTTTAATACATGCCGTCCGCACATATGAGCGCATATGATCTGCTCCGGCTGGGTTAATGCGTCTCTGTGTAGGGGGCGGGACATTACGGACTCTAGAGAGCATTTGATTGGACAGAACGTTTGATGAGAAACTGAAGTGCACGGTGATATCATCCAAATCCTTGATATATATTGGCGGAAGTGACGAGACTGTAAGTTTGGAATGCATATATCTTGTAAACGCGAATTTTGTCTTTGTTTTGCAGCACACTAGTTTATAAATAACCTTAAGGCTAATATATTCATACTAAAAGCCAAAAAACTTTAATTTTGATTTCAGGGGGACTTTAAGATTATCTATAAGCTAGTGTGCTTCAAAGCAATGACAAAATTCGCTTTTACAAGAAATGGGCATTCAACACTTCCAGTCTCGTCACTTCCGCCAATATGAATCAAGGATTTTGATGATATCACCGCGCACTTCAGTTTCTGATCAAACGTTCTGTCCAATCAAATGCGCTCTAAAGTCCGTAGAGTCCCGCCCCCTACACAGAGATGCGGAGGAGATCATATGCGCTCATATGCGCGGTCGGACTCGGCATGTATTAAACTACACAGCCTCAGCATGATTATTATCACTATTTCGTTTTAGCAAGAGTTTCATATTGAATCTGTGATGTAATTTATTAGTCTGTGGCTGTCATCAGCTTACAAATGCGGCTTTACCGAGCTCAACGGCTCTGGCCCGAGCAGATATTAATGGAACGCTATTGGCTGTTCAAAATAAGTGGGCGGGGCTTAGCGATATGTTTTTGTTTCAGTTAAAAGAACGTCACCACATAGAAGAACGCTGCGTGTTTCAAGGCACTTCAGTGGACCTTTAAATGGACGGAACGCCACTGGTTCCAATAATGACTGATTGCAGAACAGCAGAACCATACGTCACAGCAGTCACACGGCAGCAGCGCCACGGCAGCAGGCTCAGACGGTAGTGGGCGGAGTCTCCTGCTGCAGCCCAATCAGGTCCCACAAAATATCCGTCCTAAATAGTATTCGAAAATAGAATTGGTATGTCCTAAAAAGTATTCTAAAGATTTCCGGAAGGTCTACTACAATTTACCTTTAGAATTCGAAGTACGGATTAATGCGCACTCTAACGGCTATTATATTGCCCACAACACATTGCGTGTTGAACGAGGATTTGATTAGAACTACAAATACGCATAAAAAGTGTAAAAAAACTACAAACATGGCGTATATGCGCGACCAACGGATGGGTAGAAAAATGGGGTTTAAGTTATAAATAATCAGTGTGTAACCTTATAAAAAAATATTTATTTAATGTTATTCGCGTTATATTTCATGTGCAGCAACATAATGAACTTTTATAATGGCAGAAACAAATGATGAGAGTCTGCTGGCCAAAGAGCCCTTCATGCTTCACTTTGAATTTAAGGATGATATGGACATTTCCTTAATGAGTGTGTGAACAAATCATGCCTCTGGATTAATTGCATGTTTAAAGAGTTTTGATTTATTTTAGGTTTAAACTAATTTAGTTAGGTGAGTAATGTGTGGTTATTATTGTTGTTAAATGTGTGCCTTCTGTGCTATATGTTTTGTTTGATTTTGTAATATTTTTTGGGAAAATCCAGTTTATGATGGGTATAGTCAGTGTATAGTACATGGTATTATGTACAATGAAAAATTGGTTAATACTGAAATGATTAGGTAAAAAATATAGTTTAACTAAATAAAAACATTCTATTGCTCAAGTTTTGTTTTGTTTTTTGTTTGAGCTTTGTACTCAGTTTATACTGTTTAAAAATATATAGAAAAATATAAGTTGATCATTATTTTCACCCACTTTCGATCTCAGATGGAGACTCCACCCACTACCGTCTGAGCCTGCTGCCGTGGCGCTGCTGCCGTGTGACTGCTGTGACGTATGGTTCTGCTGTTCTGCAATCGGCCCTATCTCACTGGTTTTGACCACAATATTTAACACACAATTCATGGTTTTGAAGTATGCCATATTATGGAAGTTAAATGGGTAGCAAATTACATTTTATTTTGACCTTAAAGGCACAATATGTAAGATTTTTGATTTTAAGGTGAGACACTGCAGGTGAATAGAGTAAAAAAAAAACAAACTAATAGATGTCACTTAGTTGATTACATTGATAATTGCAAACTGTTTTTGTTTTCTAAAATGTTAGGTTTGCAAATGCAAATAAGGCATTATTTAATGAAATATGCACTGATTTGTATACATTTTTATTACAAAAATCTAAACACTGGATGAAGTCAGTTTCAGAATTCTTGTTTAATTTTTTGACATATTAGAGTCAAATGTTTTTACAGAAGGAGTTTTGAGTATCTCATTTTGTCACTCCATAATTCAGAAAATACTTAGAACAGGCAGAAAACTGTTTAGTTTTTTGGGGAATAAAATATTGTATAAAATCAAGCAAATTATATACAGTGGGTACGGAAAGTATTCAGACCCCCTTAAATGTTTCACTCTTTGTTATATTGCAGCCATTTGCTGAAATCATTTAAGTTCATTTTTTTTCCTCATTAATGTACACACAGCACCCCATATTGACAAAAACACAGAATTGTTGACATTTTTGCAGATTTTTAAAAAAAAGAAAAACTGAAATATTACATGGTCCTAAGTATTCAGACCCTTTGCTCAGTATTTAGTAGAAGCACTAATACACTAATACAGCCATGAGTCTTTTTGGGAAAGATGCAACAAGTTTTTCACACCTGGATTTGGGGATCCTCTGCCATTCCTCCTTGCAGATCCTCTCCAGTTCTGTCAGGTTGGATGGTAAATGTTGGTGGACAGCCATTTTTAGGTCTCCCCAGAGATGCTCAATTGGGTTTAAGTCAGGGCTCTGGCTGGACCATTCAAGAACAGTCACGGAGTTGTTGTGAAGCCACTCCTTCGTTCTTTAGCTGTGTGCTTAGGGTCATTGTCTTGTTGGAAGGTAAACCTTCGGCCCAGTCTGAGGTCCTGAGCACTCTGGAGAAGGTTTTCGTCTAGGATATCCCTGTACTTGGCCGCATTCATCTTTCCCTCGATTGCAACCAGTTGTCCTGTCCCTGCAGCTGAAAAACACCCCCACAGCATGATGCTGCCACCACCATGCTTCACTGTTGAAACTGTATTGGACAGGTGATGAGCAGTGCCTGGTTTTCTCCACACATACCGTTTAGAATTAAGGCCAAAAAGTTCTATCTTGGTCTCATCAGACCAGAGAATCTTATTTCTCACCATCTTGGAGTCCTTCATGCGGGCTTTCAAGTGTCTTGCACTGAGGAGAGGCCTCCGTTGGACCACTCTGCCATAAAGCCCCGACTGGTGGAGGGCTGCAGTGATGGTTGACTTTCTACAACTTTCTCCCATCTCCCGACTGCATCTCTGGAGCTCAGCCACAGTGATCTTTGGGTTCCTCTTTACATCTCTCACATCGGCTCTTCTCCCCCGATAGCTCAGTTTAGCCGGACGGCCAGCTCTAGGAAGGGTTCCCAAATGTCTTCCATTTAAGGATTATGGAGGCCACTGTGCTCTTAGGAACCTTAAATGCAGTAGAATTTTTTTTGTAACCTTGGCCAGATCTGTGCCTTGCCACAATTCCGTCTCTGAGCTCTTCAGGCAGTTCCTTTGACCTCATGATTCTCATTTGCTCTGACATGCACTGTGAGCTGTCAGGTCTTATATAGACAGGTGTGTGGCTTTCCTAATCAAGTCCAATCAGTATAATCAAACACAGCTGGACTCAAATGAAGGTGTAGAACCATCTCAAGGATGATCAGAAGAAATGGACAGCACCTGAGTTAAATATATGAGTGTCACAGCAAAGGGTCTGAACACTTAGGACCATGTGATATTTCAGTTTTTCTTTTTTAATAAATCTGCAAAAATGTCAACAATCCTGTGTTTTTCTGTCAATATGGGGTGCTGTGTGTACATTAATGAGGAAAAAAAATGAACTTAAATGATTTCAGCAAATGGCTGCAATATAACAAAGAGTGAAACATTTAAAGGGGTCTGAATACTTTCCGTACCCACTGTGTAAACAAATCCCTCTGTAAAAACCTTCAGTATATAAACAAGAATAAAAACGTAAAGTTTGGTGCGTTTAAGTGGTACTGAAGTGGAGATTTACGGCTCAGTGTAGGAGACAAAATTAATTTTGAGAAAACGGCCTTTAAAAATATGGATTATAGTTGAAATCTATTGACACAAATAGATAAAGTGCTATAAAAGAAACACTTAATAGTGTCTTTTGGATGTTTTGTTTCCACTAGTCTGAAAAAACAAAAAGCCCAAAATGTCAAACTCGACAGGTGAATGAAAACACAATATTTTCCCCCTTAAATATCCAAAAACCAGAATAGTGTTATATATTTTGTTGACTTGTGTACTTACATTGCTCCCAAATGTTTCCAAAAATGTTTAAATCCAGAGAAATAATCATTTAAGTGTCACTTTTTGTTTTTACACTTTTTCCGGTTTTAAAAACATGCAAACCAGCTTTATTTTGTTATGCGTTGTATTAGACAAGTGACGAATGCACAGAGTAGCATTATAACAAAAAATTCAGCTCACTCAAATGTATGTAGCATGATAAAACAGCACTGCTTTACCCCACATTCACATGACTGGAAGGAGCAGAAGTGGTCGACTGTGGCATAATAAAATCTCAGCTGCTTTTAAGCTGTGTGTGATCGTCTCTCATTAGCAGTCGCTCCACCTTGCTTTATACTACAGTGATGTTAATAAAACTTTAGTATATAGTTAATTAATCAATGAACAGGATTTCTTGCAGAGTCCCATCAGATTGCATCAACTGTGAGGATGAAAATGACAACTCCCATGATTCCACACTCAAACTACGCCTTTGTTTCATGTTTGTTTTGAATATGCTCTCTCCTTTTAAAAGAAGCTAAAGCAATGACACTCCACAGGTTTAGAAGAGCTTGCTATAAGGTTTATTTTTAATTACATTATATACAACATACATTTACACTTCACATAAGCAGTGAGAACCTTGTCATAAATAGATCAGTCATATTTTTTACCCCGTTGAGATCAATAAACCTCCACTACAAAGCAAACACAAAAGACATGCAACAGACAAAAAGGCCAAATTAAAGGCACAATGAAATATCCATAAAAATATTTGTCATGTAGACTGATCTACAACCCACTTAGACACATAATCATTTGACTATTTTATACAGAAAGTGCTGCACGCAGTACCTTAATAAGGTTTAAATTACCGTTAATAAGCAAATATTACATCGTAGGTCACCTGATGGCCATTGTCCCATGCATACAGCATACGTTCCTTAGGATTGTAGTCAATTTGTGTGGTGTAGGTGTAGTTGTTTAGAAAAGGGAGGCGGGGAATCATCTGGGTGTGTGTGTGAGTGTCAAAAGCGTAGGAAATATTGGCATGAGTGCGTTCGAAACTGTCAACGGCGTATAGAACGCCGCAGATGATGAAGCAGTTTCCATAATAGTTCCTTCTAAGGCCCGTCCTCCAGTTCTTCTCTTGCTGTAAGTCAGAGGGTCGGAGTTTACTTAGGATGATAACTTCCTGGTGAAATCCCTCTTCGTCCAGAGCTGGGTACACTAGCCATAACCCGTTCTCATCCACACCAAAATCAATGTCTGAATGTCCTCTCCAACTCCAGGGAGCCTCCTCCTCCTCCTCTAATACTGCATCATGAAGGGTGGTCCAGGCTGCGACGTAGCGGAGACGAAGATCAAACCTGATTATATCACGAGAAAAGGCTCGGTTGTAGAAGAGAGAGCCACCGTAGACCACATGGCCAGTGCCAAACCAGTTGTAAGGGAGTTTGTAGGAGTTGCTGAACTGCCCTGTGAGAAAAAGAAGAGAAATGTATGTTATGTGCTGCAGGAGGTGGTCATGATCTTCTTGCATGGACCACCTTCATAAATTTCAAAGGCATATATGTATTTTTGCATGTATAAAGGCTCATTTGTGCTATGAAAATCAGTTTGACATTATGACATGCCTCCAAAATTGAACTATTGGCGTTTTATATTATAACTATACTAACCAAAATTATTCAGATGTTAACTGTAAGATGTATCTGTAAGGCTTTTTTGTAGCACTACTAAAGTGATGTTTATGGAAGTCTGTTTTCACCACTGAATAAAAATTGCAAATGATAAAGTCAGAATTGCAAGATATATAGTCATAAATCAGACTTTTTGTCTAGGTATTGCGATAAAAACTCAAAATTCTTTTTTTTCTTGCAGATGGGAATTTGTATCTAACAATTCTAACTAAACTCCCAATTGTGTGTTATAAAGTCAGAACTGGGAGATATGAACTCACAATTCTAAGCAAAAAAAGTCAGAATTGCAAGATATAAACTCACAATTCTGAGAAAAAAGTCAGAACTACAAGTTTATTTCTAAGAATTGCAAGTTTAGATCTCGCAGTTCTGCCTTTATAACTTGCAATTGCAAGTTTACATCATGCAATTCTGAGAAAAAAGTCAAATTGCGAGTTTATATCTCATAATTCTGACTTAACTCGCAACTGCATGTTATAAAGTCGCAATTGATATACAGTAAACTCAAGATATATAGTCATAAATCAGACTTTTTGTCTCAGTATTGCGAGAAATAAAGTCAGAATTGCGATAAAAACTCACAATTCTGACTTTTTTTCTTGCAGATGGGAATTTGTATCTCACAATTCTAACTAAACTCCCAATTGTGTGTTATAAAGTCAGAACTGGGAGATATGAACTCGCAATTCTAAGCAAAAAAAGTCAGAATTGCAAGATATAAACTCACAATTCTGAGAAAAAAGTCAGAATTGCAAGTTTATTTCTAAGAATTGCAAGTTTATATCTCGCAGTTCTGCCTTTATAACTTGCAATTGCAAGTTTATATCATGCAATTCTGAGAAAAAAGTCAAATTGCGAGTTTATATCTCATAATTCTGATTTAACTCGCAATTGCATGTTATAAAGTCACAACTAATATACAGTAAACTCGTAAATCTGAGGAAAAAACTGAATTGTGAGTTTATTACTCAGAATTGCAAGTTTGTGTCTCATAATTCTGACTTTATAACTCGCAATTGCAAGTTTATATCATGCAATTCTGAGAAAAAAAGTCTAGAGAATTGAATTGCGAGATTAAATCACAATTCTTTATTTCTCAGAATTGAGTGATATAATCTTACAGTTGCAAGAAACAACTGACTTCTTTATCTTTATGTCTTGCAATTCTGACTTTATAACTTGCAATTGCATGTTTATATCACAATTCTGAGAAAAAAGTCAGAATTGCGAGTTTATATCACGCAATTCTGAAAAAAGTCGCAATTAAATTTGTATTTTTTTATTCAGTGGCAGAAACAGGCTTCCACTGGATGTTAGATCTTCTTCTTCTTATTATCAATGTTAAAAACTGCTAAATATTTTTGTGGAAACTACGATAAATGTTTTTCAGGATTGATAACTAGAAAGTTCAAAAGAACAGCACTTAAATAGCACTAAATAATTAACAAAATTATTATAGAATATAATAGAAATATTCTAAAATAAATATTATAGAATATAACGGAATATAGTATTATAGAATATAATACAAATAATGTTATGTTATATTGTTATTGTCTTTTCTATTGCTTTTGATCAATTAAATGTGTCCTTGCTGAAAAGAAGTGTGAATGACCAGCCACGCCAGCCAAATGCAGCAGTTTCTCTTTTAAAGTTTTTTATTTTTTTATTTTATTTTTTTTTACCTTGTTTAAAGGTGTCCATATCACGGAATTCCAGCAGCTGATTTCCATAGTAGCTGTCGGCCACATATATAACTTTTCCATTGCCTTTCGGGTCTTTCATCCATGCACCTTCATTTTTGCCATATGTGTTGTGTGTAACAGGATCAGCGATGCTTGCTAATGTGTCCTTGCAGATCCCTGTAAACAACAAATCCCGAGGGAACACATCAATATATCAGGGCCACTCTTAACTCTTAAGTTCATTTTCTTCAAAGCTGAATCTGGAATCAACCTTACCTTGCTCTTTGGTCTTCTTTGGAGGCTGTGTGCTTGTTTGAGTTGTAGCTTCATCCCAGCTAAGTTTGGACTTCTTTCCAGATGTTGTAGCACTGGCCAGATGAGGCATTGCAAGAGGAGTTGTAATGGTTGCTGTAGTGTTGCTTGATGTCACTGTGGTAGTTAAAGGCACTGAGGTTGGCAGGATTGCCTTTGCTGTTGTAACAGTGCTTGACTTCTTGGCTTCTACAGTTTCTTCTTTAGTTTGTTGTGTTACACTTGGCGTGTTTGCAGAAGTAGGGTCATCATTCTGTGTGGTGAGGTTCACTGAGGGTGTCTGGGTCACTGCAACAGTGGTTCCAGGTGTTGTAACAGATGCAGGCGGCTCTTGCTTATGGAGCTGGTCTTCAATTATTAAATCCACAGAGCCATCACCACTTACAACCTCATGTGCTGCTGTGGCAACTATGGAACAAATATAAAATGCTTAATTTAACTTTAGCCTACTCTTGTTTGTGAAGTTTCACCTGTGTCAGGGTAATTTATTTTTTAAATTGCTGAAGCCCGGTTCCGCCATTACATAAAAAATAAAACAAGGTAATTGCAAGTTTTTATCTCACAATTCTGATTTCTGATTCTGATACTGACTTTTTTGTCAGAATTAAGTAATACAAACGCACAATTGTGAATTATAAAGTCAGAATTCTGAATTAATAACTCGCAATTGCGAGTTTGCATAATGCATATTACTTTTTTCTCAAAATTGCGTAATATTAACTCACAATTGCGAGTTATAAAGTCAGTATAGCAGCATATAAACTCGTAATAATTGCAATTCTGACTTTTTTTCTCACAATAAAGTCAGAATAAAGTCAAAATAGTGAGAAACAAAATTTAAATTCTGACTTTTTTTCTTTCAGAATTGTCGGAATTGTGAGATAAAGTTTGTATCTCACAATTCTGACTTTTTCCTGCAATTCAGAATTGTTTTTTTTTTTGGCAAATGGGAGTTTGTATTTCATAATTCTGAGTTTATATCTCGCAATTCAGATTTTTTTAAAATTGTGAGATATAAACTCGCAATTGCGAGCTATAAAGTCCAGTTCTGAGGAGAAAAAAAGACTGATATGTTCTCAGAATTGCAAGTTCGTATCTCACAATTCTGACTTAATAACTCACAATTGCGTGTTATAAAGTCAAAATTGTGAGATATAAACTCGCAATTCTGAATAAAAGTAGAATTTTGTATATTTATATCTCGCAATTCTCTCAATTTTGAGTTTATATCACACAATTCTGACATTATAACTCACAACTGCGAGTTTATATCATGCAATTCTGAGAAAAAAAGTCAGAATTGGGGGGTAAAAAGTCACTTTTTTTGGTACATTTTTTTATTCATTGGCGAAAACAGATTTCCATAGGTTTTCAACATTAAAAATAATAAGAAATGTTTCTTGAGCACGAAATTAGCATATTACTATGATTTCTGAAGGGTCATGTGACACTGAAGACTGCAGAAAACTCAGCCTTAGCCATCACAGGAATAAATTACATTTGAAAATTATATTAAGATAGGAAACAGTTATTTTATATTGTAATATGTGACCCTGGACTACAAAACCAGTCATAAGGTTAAATTTTACAAAACTGAGATGTATGCATCATATAAAAGGTCAATAAATAAGCTTTCTATTGATGTGTGATTTGTTAGGATAGGACTATATTTGGCCGAGATATATCTATTTGAAAATCAGGAATCTGAGGGTGCAAAAAAATCAAAATACTGAGAAAATCACCTTTAAAGTTGTCCAAATTAGGTTCTTAGCAATGCATATTACTAATCAAAAATTACATTTTGATAGGTTTACAGTAGGAATTTTACAAAAAATCTTCATGGAACATGATCTTTATTTAATTACCTAATGATTTTTGGCATAAAAGTAAAATAAAAAAATTTGACCCATGCAATGTATTTTTGGCTATTGCTACAAACATACCCCAGCGACTTAAGACTGGTTTTGTGGTCCAGGGTCACATATATCACTCTATTTTTGATCAAATAAATGCCCACTTGCTGAGCATAAGAAACTTTTTTTTTTAATATTAAAATACAGTAATGTATTTAAATGCATTAATATTATATAGATATATAAATAATTAGCAATACATTTAAAATATACTACTGACTATAAATTAATAGCTGTAATATTGTATAATTTGATTATGTCATTTGCAGCGCATCATGGAATTATAGTTTATATATTTAATAATTTTTTTTCTCTATTAACATACATAGGAGATGCATCCATAAAAGCTGCATTTCTAGTTATTATTATAGTCAAAGTCGGACACTCACTGTGCTCTTTCCCTGCGCTATCCTCCATTGTGTTGCCTTTGTAGAAGGTCATGCTTTTGATGGTCATGCCATTGGGACCTCCTTTGGTCTTTGCAGGTTTATGTGGCTCCTCCTGACCCTCAGAGTTGCTTCTCTTCAGCACAGGTTTGCTGGGGCCCTGATTCCCAACAAACTTCTCCTCATATTTCCTCTGGCCAGGAATAAACAATAAAAATTGTCAGTTAAATTAGTATCTTACAAAATGTATGTGATTAAACCTAATCACTGCTTCCAACTACTGCATCAAATAAGCAACATTATAGGATTACTTCACCCAAAAATGGAAATTCTGTCATTAATTGCTTACCTTTTTAGTGCATATCTGAATCTGCATAGACAACAATGCAACTAAAATGTTCCCAGGCGCAGAAAGGTAGTAAGAACATCGTTAAAATGTTCACAAAATGTGTGTTCTGAAGATGAACGAAGGTCTTACGGATTTGAAATGTCATGAGGGTGAGTAATTAATGACAGAATTTTCATTTTTGGATGAACTAACTAACCTTTAATTGTCTCTTTCCAAGTCACCCACTTTGTGGCTACATAAATGTCCTGAATGAAATGAAGGGGAATTTGTGGTGTATTAATGACTTGAGCATGTTGTGGGAAAGTCGTATGGCTTTGATCAACTATTTCTCTACTGACATGTCTTCCAGACACACTGGAACAGTAAATTCGACCACTTTTTCCACTGGGCAAACTTTGGTACTGGTGGTAATGTGTGTGACATTTGCAGCGTGTATTTGTCCATATATGTTGGCAGTTGTCATCTGTGTGAAGTGAGACTAAAATGAGCCTGTTAAGGCATTTCTAATGGATTGAGCGAGTGTGTGCTGTATCTGTACCTCACTGTGAGCAAAAGCAGCTGCCACATTCTTCTGCAATGAGGGCTCCAGTGCGTTGAGACGTTTCTTCTTCTCTTGCCGTTGGTTGGAGCGAGGCCCCTTCCCTTGTGCTTTTTCACCTTTCACGCTCACTTTCTCCTTTGTCAGGTTTCCGGAAACTGACTGTAAGGAGAATGTAAACACAATAGATGTTTATGGGTGGCTGTTCTGCCCAACCACCTGAACTCAATTCCCCTTTGTCCAATGGCAACATGTGAAAGCAGACAGTGATTTCTGTTGCCAGGGTAATAGTGAATAGTGTATAGAAAGTAATTTGGTTGTTACTGGGAACAGCATAATCAAAAATAAATAATGTAATACCCTGTTCTTTTTTTTATGTACCACCATTACTAGACTTGTCTTCCTGTGGTGATGCTAATGTGGAAAAAGATTACCAAATTATGTATATACTGTATATGCTGAAATTGTGTCAAAAAGTGTGTGTATATGTGACCCTGGACCACAAAACCAGTCTTAAGTCGCTGGGGTATATTTGTAGTAATAGCCAAAAATACATAGTATGGGTCAAAATTATTGATTTTTCTTTTATGCCAAAAATCATTAGGAAATTAAGTAAAGATCATGTTCCATGAAGATTTTTTGTAAAATTCCTACTGCAAACATTTCAAAATGTAATTTTTGATTAGTAATATGCATTGTTAAGAGCTCAATTTGGACAACTTTAAAGGTGATTTTGTCAGTATTTTGATTTTTTTGCACCCTCAGATTCCAGATTTTCAAATAGTTGTATCTCGGCCAAATATCGTCCTTTCCTAACAAACCATACATCAATAGAAAACTTATTTATTGAGCTTTCATATGTTGTATACATCTCAGTTTTGTCAAATTTAACCTTATGACTGGTTTTGTGGTCCAGGGTCACATATAAAAAAAGGAGGTTCCTTTTTTTGGGGGGTTCCTTTAAGTGAAGTTCCCAAAAAACTTTTGTTAGTGTAAAGAACTTTTTAAGAATCTGACAAACTTTCCTTTTTTTACATTAAGGACCTTTACTGCAATGCATGGAAGCCCATTTCAACCACTGAATAAAAAAATAAAAAAGGTAAATGCGACTTTTTATCTCTCAATTCTGATTTTTTTCTCAGAATTGCGTGACACAAACTCACAATTCTGTCTTTTTTTCTCAGAATTGTGAGATATAAACTCAACTGCAAGTTGTAAAGTCAGAATTGTGAGATATAAATGTGCAATTCCGAGAAATAAAGTCATAATTACGTGATCCGTTTGATATAAACTCGCAACTGCAAGTTAAAAAAGTCTGCAAGTTATCAAATGTCTCAGAATTGCAACTCTGTCTCGCAATTCTGACACATAAAGTCGCAATTCTAAGAAATAAACTCAAAAATTCTGAGAAATAAAGTAAACTGCGAGATATAAACTCACAATTCTGACTTTTTTTCTCAGAATTGCAAGCTTCTATCTCGAAATTATGACTTTTTTCCTCAGAATTGCGAGTTTATATCTCAATTCAGACTTTATAACATGCAACTGAGAGTTATTAAGTCAGTACTGTGAAATATAAACTTGCAAATTCTGAGAACATATCAGTCCACCCCCCTTTATAACTTGCAATTGCGAGTTTATATATATTTTTTCTCAGAATTGCGTGATACAAACTCGCAGTTCTGAATTTTTCTCAGAATTCTAAAAAAATAAACTCACAATTACGAGTTATATTCAAAATTATAAGATAAAAACTCACAATTGCGAGTTATAAAGACAGAATTGTGAGATATAAACCCGCAATTCAGACTTTTTCTTAGAATTCTTAGATATAAACTCACAATTGCGAGTTATAGTCAAAATTGTATGATATAAACTCGTAATTACGTAATTGTAATAAAGTCAGAATTGACTTCTGAGACAAAGTCACAATTAAGAGAAATAAATGTATAACTGCGAGATATAAACTTACAATTCAGACTTTTTTTTTCTTAGAATTGCGAGTTTATATCTTAAAATTGTGACTATTTCCCTCAGAACTGCGAGATATAATCTCGCAGAAAAAAAGTCACAACTTTATAACATTCAATTGCAAGTTATTAAGTCAGAATTGTGAAATATAAACTTGCAATTCTAAGAACATATCAGTCATTTTCCCCCACTCAGAATTGGAAAATTGAAAGTTTATAACTCACAATTGCGAGTTTATATCTCACAATTCTGAAAAAAAGTCATAATTTTGAGAAAACCAGTCAGAGTTGTGAGAAAAAAAGTCATAATTGTAAGATACTCGCATTTGCGAGAAAAAGTCAGAATTGCACGTTTCTTCCTGTTTTCAAAATTGTGAGATAAAAAGTCACAATAACCTTTTTTTTATATTTTTTATTCAGTGACGGAAACATGGACAGTTTGGTTAATGGAAAGTTGATGAATGGTTCATAATGAAACCATAGATGACAATAAAGAGCCTTTATTTTTATGTGTGTGTCTGTGTATTTTAATGAATGTAATGTAATATATATTCTTATAAGCATAAGATAATATAAAATATAAGATTTAGCAAACATCAGAACCACTGTTTAACGATCACAAATTTATATCTGCTATTAATTAATTCTGAGAAAGAGTATCGGTATTGCACTCACTTTCTCGATGTTATCAACCCGTTCCAGAAGTTTTGTTGTGATGGAGTGAAGCTTTAACAAGTCCAACCCATAAAATGCTCCCTCTAGCAGGTCCGTTATGGTTGAGAGCTGAAACATCAAGATATAAATAAAAAAAGTCATCAAATTAAATAGGACAAGTCTGGTTTTATAAATTATCCAGCATTTTAAAGAATCATCTATCAACACCAGCACATGAATCTTGTCTCTATCTCCTCATAAGTCCTGATTCAGTTCAGAATACTTTACCTTAATATCATCCTGTCCGGCCTCTTGCAGCTTCTTAAACCTAAAGTCTCCCTCACAGGGATTCAGCGCAGAGGGAGGGGCGACGCAGGCACACTTCTTACAGTTGGGTCCCGCAGTGATTGTCTCCACTGTGTAGAAGTCCACAGCTTTGGCTTGACCCTCTTCAATGCGTTTGCATGCGCTCCTGCTCAGAGGCCTTACAACACACTTACACTTACAGTCTGGGCCCTCAGACAGTGTCTTCACTTTATCATAGTCTCCAATGAGCTATTAGAGTAAAAAATGACAGTAAATGATGAAATTGTTAATATTTATAAAAAATCAACCCTATAAAAGTTTTTAATGTATATATATATATATATATATATATATATATATATATATATATATATATATATATATATATATACTGGTTTATAGATATTACTATATTTACGTATGTATTTTACCACCTTTTTTTGGTCAAAAACCTAATATTACATAGATATTTAAATAATATTTTATTATTACATATATTTTTAGGATTTATTAAATAATAATTGAACACATTATTATTATTGGTAATGTATTATATTTACATATATATATATATATATATATATATATATATATATATATATATATATATTACCACTTCTTGTTCAAAAAGCACCTTATATAATTTAGCATATGAAAAATCATATGTTCATGTAATCATTTAACTTATAACAAAAAAATTTACCTGTGTTAGGATGTTTTCTTGATTGTCCATTTCATCTTCTAGAGTTGGACGATTGTCGATATTGTCAGCA
>NC_133370.1:30798051-30907076 GCF_049309525.1 Garra rufa
TAAATGTTACTGTTTTTGCTGTACTTTGGATCAGAGAAATGCAAGCTTGGTAAGCAGAAGAGACTTCTTTGAAAAACATTAAAAATCTTACTGTTCAAAAAGAAAAAAAAAGAAGACCATATCTGTTAGGTTTTAAACAATAAACCAAAAGACCAAAAGTAGTTTAGAAGTATTTTTTAAGTACTTATACACTTTCCTGGTTCTCAAAATCTGTAGTACATGCATTAATGAAGTACATCAGTGGATTTGAACCTGAGGCAATCTGACTTAATATCTTGTAAAACTTTTGTATCTCTGCAACAACACAAATGTGTGTTTCTTCTAATTCTGCTTCCATTAAAAGCAAGTAAACTCCTTACACTCTACAGGATTGCTTCATGATGGAATAGATGTATAAATATTAATCCAACACTGTCATAACAGTCTAACATAATGTGTCATGTGGATTTTTGGGTGTCCTGAATACTCGAAAAATCCTTGACAAATAGCTCTTTGTGTTTAGTAATTTGATCATTACATTTCATATTATTTTAGTGGCAATGTCCATATGTCAGTGTCTGTAAGAAAAAAATTCCTTTAGTTTGGCAGCTCCATACAAAAGTCTATTGTGTAGGTACAATGCCCTTCAGCAGTGTGAAGCAGCACTGAAGCGGTTCTTGACATTGACTCACTCCTAAAAGTATGCTGTCATAGGTCTTTAATCAAAAGTCATGTTTTTCAGCACAGGTGTCTATTGTTTCAGATATCAAGTATCTGCAATGGCCTGGCAATGTTCCAGTGTGGAGTTTTCATACTGTGTATGTCATTGATGCAGTCTAAAAATACATACACATCTACAAATGGCTGTTTAAAGGAATAGTACAGTCAAAAATGATAATGTGTTGAAAACATACTCACCCTGCAGGCCTTCCAAGACGTAGATGAGCTTATTTCTTCATCAGAACAGATTTAGGGAAATTTACTTGCTCACCAATGGAGCCTCTGCAGTGAATGGGTGCCGGCAGAATGAGAGTCCAAACAGCTGATAAAAACCTCACGATAATTCATCAGCTAGTCTTGTGAAGTGAAATGCTGCGTGTTTAAAATGTGTTTTTTAATGTTAAACCGGTGCTTGATCTGTGCATATTTTTCGCCTAAATCAGACAAGAAAGCCAACATTTTGATTTAAAAAAAATCTTAATATGGATTAGTTTTTTATTAACATGCAATTTTTTGCTTCACAAGACGTTAATTGTTGGACTGAAGTCATATGAATTACTAGATTATTATTGTGACGATTATTGTGATTATTATTGTATTTTTACCAGCTGTTTAGACTCTCATTCTGACGGCACCCATTCACTGCAGAGGATCAATTGGTGAGCAACTGATGTAATGTTAAATTTCCCCATCTCTGCTGACTTGTGAAGTGAAAAACTGTGTGTTGGTAAGAAACAAATTCATAATTAGGAAAAGAAAAGGATTTTATGTGGATTTAATGTGATGTTTTTATCAGCTGTTTAGACTTTTATTCTAAGGGCACCCATTCACTGCAGAGGGTCCATTGGTGATGTAATGTGCAAGTGACGTAATGCTAAATTTCTATAACTCTGCTCCTATTTAAAAAAAAAAAACTAAAAACATCAGAATAATCCATTAATTCATATTTTGTGAAGTGAAAAGCTGTGTTTGTAAGAAACAAATACAAACACAGCTTTTTACTTCACAAGACATCAATTGATGGATTATTCGTATGTTTTTAGGTTTGTTTTTCATAGGAGCAGAGTTGCTCACCAATGTACCCTCTGCAGTGAATGGGTGCCAGCAGAATGAGAGTCAAAACAGCTGATAAAAACATTACAATAATCCACAAGTAATCCATATGACTTCAGTTAAAGTCAAAATGTTGCTTCTGGCTTTCTTGCCTGAATCAGGAGAAAAATATGCTCAGATCAAGCACCGGTTTAACAATAAAACACCTTAATTATGGATTTGTTTCTTACAAACACATATTTTTACATCACAAGACATCAATTAATGGATTATTCTGATGTTTTTAGTTTTTTTTTTAAATAGGAGCAGAGTTGCAGAAAGTTAGCATTACATCCCTTGCTCACCAATGGACCCTCTGCAGTGAATGGGTGCCATCAGAATGAGAGTCAAAACATCTGATAAAAACATCAGAATAATCCACAAGTAATTCATACGACTTCAGTCCACCAATTAACATCCTGTGAAGTAAAAACTGCATGTTCATACAAAACAAATCCATTATTAATGGACATTTTTAAAATCGAAATGTTGCCTCTTGTTTTATTGTCTGAATCAGGAGAAAAATACAGGAGAAAAATACAGTCACAGTTTTTCCACTTCACAAGACATTAATTGATGGATTATTCTGATGGGTTTTTTTCATAGGAACAGAGTTGGATAAATTTATCATTACATCACTTGCTCACCAATGGATCCACTATAATGGGTGCCATCAGAATGAGAGTCCAAACTGCTGATAAAAACATCACAATAATCTACAAGCAATCCAAACGACTTCAGTCCACCAATTAATGTCTTGTGAAGCAAAAAAATACATGTGAATAAAAAAACAAATCCATTATTAAGATATTTTTAAAGTCAAAATGTTGCTTCTGGCTTTTTTGTCTGAATCAAGAGAAAAATATGCACAGATCAAGCACCAGTTCAACATTAAATCACCTTAATTATGAATTTGTTTCTTACAGACACTTCACAAGTCATTGATAGATTATTCTTATTATTTTTTAATAGAAGCAGAGTTGGAGAAATTTAGCATTACATCACTTGCTCACCAATAGATCCTCTGCAGTGAATGGGTGCCGTCAGAATGAGAGTCCAAACATCTGATAAAAACATCACAATAATCCACAAGTAAATCTTGTGAAGCAAAAACTGCATGTTCATGTAAAACAAATCCATATTTAAGATATAAGTCAAAATGTTGCTTCTGGCTTTTTTTTTTTTGTCTGAATCAGGAGAAAAATATACACAAATCAAGCACTGGTTTAAACCAGTGCAAAAAATCATCTACATCTTAAATGAAGCCTGAGGGTAAGTACATTTTCAGCAAATTTTTATTATGCTATTGATTGGACTGTTTTGATGTTTTATTTAACAAATGTAATACTAATTTATATTAGAAGTAAAAGCAACAGATTATTGGGTTTTATTAAGCAGCTGTCATTTTTCAAGTGGAATGCACAGTCAGGGAAATCAGTGGTACGACACAGGCTCTTCGGTGGGGTGTCTGAACATGCTTTTGTCGTCAGAAACTTAAATTTATTGTGGCTTGAGAACATAGTTTCATTATGTAAAATGATATTCATTTATGTGACTGGAACACATCCAAGTTGCAGTAATGAGCATTTTGCTTTCCTCTTTGTTAGCTGTAATAAGATTTTAACCACAATTAAATTAAACACTAAAAGATTATTAAGATGACTATTTGAGGTTTGTATCATATATTCAAACTGGTGTTTACATCTAAACATTTCTCATTGCAACTGACGTTAATTTATGCAAATGGTCAAACAACCCCTTAGAATCTTTGGATTTAACCCCTTAAACTTCGTCTTTGCATTTCTTGTATGTTTCATGAAAAATATAGCAGTTACATGAAACTTTGATCAAGTGATAAGACTGTTACAAAATGCCAGGTGATTCTGGGTGTCTTTGTATCACTGTCCTGTTCTTAGTAGTTCACTAAGACTCTTTACATGGCTAATATAGGCAAACGTCTGTTTCTGGATCCTGGTAGAGATGGATGCTGTAGCCTACTTTGAAATCTACAAGGTCAATCACAGTGGGTCTGACCAGCCCCCTTTTCTTTTCTTCCAGCAGGTTGTAAAGCCATTAATGCATCAAGGGTTTCGCTCACCGTTAGACCTCAAAGTGCAAGCCCCTCTCTCTCTTTAGTCTTTGGTTAAGATCAGGGGGGCGAGGTCTCCTTGTTCTCAAATGAACCATGTACTGTCTCTGGACTGCAAGATTCGGACATATTCCACTACACTACTTTGTCTTACTTTTATGGATTATTAATACTGCAGCAGGTGCAAATGTTAAGGTAAATCGCGTTCATTTTTGTACAGATCGCTGTGAAACACTCTTTGGGCTTGAAGCCGTAGGCTTGCTCTACTAACGCTGGTTTGAATAAGCGCTCAGTTACAAATGCCGGTTACAATGCGGGAAACGAGAAGAGCCACTGTGGCGGGCGTAACATCAAACTTTCACACCAAAACACGGTTTTGACCACGTCCACGAGCACCGCATTGCTCTTTTTCTACGCGTTTTGTCCTGTTTCGGCTTCTGAGATCAAAGCCCAGCTGGAGTTTGTAGGTCTGGAATTTCCCAAATTAAAGCTGCACATTATTTTTTACGAGTTTAATAGCAATTAAAAAAAACGAAAGCACTTTTTGATATTTCGCGGGCATATTTTAACAGTTCGTCAGCTAATGAATGAATTAGCTACGCGAATTATTATTCTTGAAAATCTTTTGATATGGCTTCTGGACTCCGTGCCGGTGACAACTTTTCTTTCTGTTGCATGTTTGAGTCAAGAGTGAGTTGAATCGGGGTGAATCTAGTGGTGAGAACTCCGACTCATTTCCGCGAATCGGTTCTTTCGAACAGTTAGTTTCAAAGAATCTTATTCAAAATACTAATTAAGTCACCACGTAATAACGTCATCAAGAACAAAAACAGTACGTAAGTACTGTTTTTCGAGGTTTTTAATATCTTATAAGCTTACTAATGGGGAACGTTCTCACATTTTACTAACGTTTTACATTACATTAATGTCAGAACAAAACGTTCTTAATGTTTATTCAACTTCCTTATGACTACATTGCTATTTGTCATCCATTCTCATAATGTTAAAAGAAAACAGTTTGAGATCTGCATTCTCAGATTGTCTAACAAACGTTTTTGTAACCTTCAAATGATGTTCTAATCGCAGCAAGACACCTGTGCTGCGTCCCAATTCGCCTACTTATGCTATGCACTAAAAGTATGTACTCTTTTTGTGAAGAAAAAGTACATACTTTTGAGTATGTAGCAGAATAGTAGGCAAGCTTTGGGACATACTACTTCATAATAACTGCTTCTTTAACGGACGCTCTGTTGCTTAGTTACCTGAATTCTGTCACTGTTTAAACTGCCCTGTCAATCATCACAGTTAATATTTATATACATTTTGTTTCATTTAAATTCCTACCGTATTAGAGAGAAATGAAGAGGCACTTTCTTTCACAAGTCTTTCATGCCGAGAACTCTTCTTTTGTGTTTGCAAAATTATGCATTTAAACGTTAATGACCAACCCTATCATTCTAAAAGTTCATAATGTTGCTGCACATGAAATATAACACGGATAACATTAAATAAATGTATTTTTTATCAGGTTCCTCATTGATTATTTATCACTCAAACCCCTTTCTCTACCTGTCCATTGGTCGCACATATCCTCCATGTTTGTAGTTTTTTAACACGTTTTATGCGTGTTTGTAGTTCTAATCGAATCCTTGTTCACCGCGCAATGTGTTGTGGGCAATATTAGCCATTAGAGTGTGCATTGATCCGCACTTCGAATTCCGAAGTTAAGTAGTAGACCATCCGGGAATCTTTGGAATACTACGATTTGGGACATACTAATTCTATTTTCGAATACTATTTAGGACGGATAGTATGCGAATTGGGACGCAGCACTGGACATTAATCGTTCTTAAATTCAAATACTGTATAACCCCGCCCCTTTTAGCGTTGCGTAGTGCGTATGTTGTCTTCGGTCTTCCGGTTGTATTTCCAGTGATCTCAAGGATTTATAATGAACCGCTTATTTTAAAATCTTCCTGGTCTAACATTTGTTAGGACATTAGCTTTAAACATTACAATGCTCACAGTAACTTTTGTTAACTCTACAATACATAAATCTACGTATTCGTATATCTAAGTTCAACGACAATTATAAAGATAGTGAGCTTGTTTCTATGGAGAATAAGGTCATTTTGGGTGAAAAGGTCAGTAGAATGTTGGAAAAAAACATTAGTTGTAACTTTTGAGCAACGCTAGAATCACAAGACAACTGACATTTCAGTTTTATAAACATTTCAAAACTGTTTTTTCCCGAAACATTTTTATGACCTAAATTTTTACCATGTGTCCCAGTTTGTTTTGTTGCAGATGTGATTCATCTCATAAAACATCACAAACAAAAGTAATTTCAACCGTAAAAAGAATTAAAAAATTAATTGACATTGTTCGTCTGAAGATTTTTTTTAAGGTTTTGTTATTTCTTAAAACAAACTGTTTTGTGAATGTTTATAAAGCTGTCAATAAAGTGAACTTGTCACAAACGGGACGACCAAGAGTGAGGATCCAAATGCAAGGCTTTATTAAGCAGAACGTAGTCAGACAGACAGGGTCGAAAACACCAGCAAACATGAACAGCGAAGACAATCCAATAGCGTAATCCAATAAACAAGCGTGGGTCAAAATCCAGGTGGGCAGTCCAAATGAAACAATGAAATGAAAACAAGAAACTAGAAAACTAATACTAAGACTGGGAAAACAAAAACAGAACTATGGCTAGGGAACAACAAGGAGACTAGGAAACCTGAGAGCAATGGAAAAACGCTTGGTAGAGTCCGCTGGAGCAAAACAATACTTCGCGATGTGTGTGTGTGATGAGCTGGCTTTTATGTCTGATAAACAGGAAGTAACCATAGAGGCAGCAGAGGGAGCAGCAACAGTCAGTGGGGGTAAGGGCTCCCTCTGCTGGCCTGGCGTGACATAGCCCCCCCCCAAGGAGCGGCTTCCAGACGCTCCAAAAAACAACAGGAGGAAACAGTCCAGGGGAGCGGTGGGGGGGCCAGGAGACTGAGGCAGAACAGGTTGGGCAAAGGCCCTCCAGAGCAGGGCAGGAGATTCAGGAGCCCTCCAGGGCAGGGCTGGAGGCAGAGCAGTCCTTTGAGGTGGAGCAAGAGTCTTAGGAGCCCTCCAGGGCGGAGCAGGAGGCTTAGCGACCCTCCGGGGCAGAGCAGGAAGCGTAGAAGCCCTCCAGGGCGGAGCCGAAGGCGGAGCAAGGGGTTTAGGAACCCTCCAGGGCGGAGCAGGAGGCGGAGCGGCCCTCCAGGGCAGAGCAGGAGGCGCAGGAGCCCTCCAGGGCGGAGCAGGAGGCGCAGGAACCCTCCAGGGCGGAGCAGAAGGCGCAGGAGCCCTCCAGGGCGGAGCAGGAGGCGCAGGAGCCCTCCAGGGCGAATCAGGAGGCGCAGGAGCCCTCCAGGGCGGAACAGGAGGCGCAGGAGCCCTCCAGGGCAGAACAGGAGGCGCAGGAGCCCTCCAGGGCGGAGCAGGAGGCGCAGGAGCCCTCCAGGGCGAATCAGGAGGCGCAGGAGCCCTCCAGGGCGGAACAGGAGGCGCAGGAGCCCTCCAGGGCAGAACAGGAGGCGCAGGGGCCCTCCAGGGCGGAACAGGAGGCGTAGAAGCCCTCCAGGGCGGAACAGGAGGCCGCATTATGGACTGGGACCTGGGGAGAACAGAGATAGAGGAGGCAGACAGAGCAAGGAGAGAAGTAGAGAGTTCATGGGAGAACGTGGCCTCCATAGCCGTGACCAGGCAGACGAGAACTTCAGGAACGACTTTCGTGGCAGTTCCTGGGCAGACAGAGACTTCTGGAACGGCCCCAGACGCCAAGACAGAGATGACAGGGAACCTAGGCGGTGCAGGCAGAGCAGGGAGTCTTGGCGGGGCAGACAGAGCAAGGGACCTTGGCGGAGCAGACAGAGCAAGGAGTCTTGGCGGAACAGGCAGAGCAAGGAACCTTGGCGGAGCGGGCAGAGCGTGAAGCCTTGGCGGAGCGGGCAGAGCGTGAAGCCTTGGCGGAGCGGGCAGAGCGTGAAGCCTTGGCGGAGCGGGCAGAGCGTGAAGCCTTGGCGGAGCGGGCAGAGCGTGAAGCCTTGGCGGAGCGGGCAGAGCGTGAAGCCTTGGCGGAGCGGGCAGGGCGTGAAGCCTTGGCGGAGCGGGCAGAGCGTGAAGTTCCGCTATGTACGCCACCTCCGAAAGAGGTATAGGCGCAGCGGACATGCCTGTAGATGAGGTCTCCAGAACAAACTTGTGGGCAGACTCCTGGGCCGAAGAGGCAACTGGGGCGCAGTGTGCAGCCCACACACTCAAAATGGCGATAGCCATAACAGGTAACACAGTTGGCAGAGGAATGCCCTCCGGGTCATTGGGCGTGGGGCTTGGGAGCGTTGGCTCTGCGTGACTTGGGAGCGTTGGTTCTGCATGGCTTGGCAGCGTTGGCTCTGCATGGCTTGGGAGCGTTGGCTCTGCATGGCTTGGGAGCGTTGGCTCTGCATGGCTTGGGAGCGTTGGCTCTGCATGGCTTGGGAGCGTTGGCTCTGCATGGCTTGGGAGCGTTGGCTCTGCATGGCTTGGGAGCGTTGGCTCTGCATGGCTTGGGAGTGAAGGCTCTGGATGCTCAGGGGAGATGTGACTTGGCAGTGAAGAAGTAGCTATGACCTGACTCGTCATGACAAGAGCAGCAGTGACTTGATTTGGCGTGAAAGGGACAGCTGTGGCTTGGCTTGGCTCGGAGGGAACAGCTGCTTGACTTGGCCTGACAGGAACAGCAGCTGTATCTTGACTTGTCCTGGCAGGGACAGTGACTGTGACGTGACTTGACTCGGCAGGGACAGCAGCTGTAACTTGACTTGACTTGGTAGGAACGGCAGCTGGTGCAGGTTCGAGAGAAGCAGATATGACGTTCACAGGCGATGGCTTGGTTGACGTGGCGTGAGCAGACGCTGGCTTGGTTGACGTGGCGCTAGCAGACGCTGGCTTGGCTGATGTGGCGCTAGCAGACGCTGGCTTGGCTGATGTGGGGTGAGCAGACGTTGGCTCGGCTGACAGTAAGGGACCAGCCGAACGAGCTGACAGCAGTGGTGGGTCCTCCAAGCTAGACATTAGTCTCTGATACGTCCTGGAAGGGTGAGAGTCTGACGCTGTAGCCACCCTGTTAATAACAGCCTCAGGTATGGCGGCCATTTTGTGTGCCAGCACGGGCGTGGCGGTCATCTTGGGTGCAGGCTCTGGCGTGGCGGCCATCTTTGCAGCAGGCTCTGGCGTGGCGGCCATCTTTGCAGCAGGCTCTGGCGTGGCGGCCATCTTTGCAGCAGGCTCTGGCGTGGCGGCCATCTTAGCAGCAGGCTCTGGCGTGGCGACCATCTTAGCAGCAGGCTCTGGCGTGGCGGCCATCTTTGCAGCAGGCTCTGGCGTGGTGGCCATTCTGACCGGGAACTCAGGAACGGAAGCCATCTTATGAACGTGCTTTGGAACGGCGGCCATCTTGTGAGCAGGGTCTGGAAGAGCGGCCATTTTGCGAACAGGATCAGGAAGGGCGGCCATCTTGGGTGCAGTCTCAGGAAAGGCGGCCATCTTATGAGCTGACTCGGGAAGGACAGCCATCTTGGAAGCAGGCTTTGGGACGGCGGCCATCTTGTGAACTGGCTTGGGGGTGGCGGCCATCTTGTGATCGGGCCTTGGGGTGGCAGCCATCTTGTGAGAGAAGTCAGACGTGGTAGATTTCTTGTGAGCTGGGTCCAATCGGGTGACCATCTTGAATGCGGACTCAGGAAGGATGGTCATTCCGAAAGCTGATTCGGGAAAGGCGGCCATTTTGTGAACAGGTTTAGGGATGGCGGCCATCTTGTGATCGGGCCTTGGGGTGGCAGCCATCTTGTGAAGGGGCTCCTGAAAGGCAGACATCTTATGAACAGGCTTTGAACTAGCAGACATCTTGTGCTTTGGCTCTTGGCTAGTAGACATCTTGTGCTGTGGCTCGAAGCTAGCAGACGTCCTGTGCTGTGGCTCGAAGCTAGCAGACATCTTGTGCTGTGGCTCGAAGCTAGCAGACATCTTGTGCTGTGGCTTGAAGCTAGCAGACATCTTGTGCTGGGGCTCTACTAGAATACCCACAGTACATGGAGAGCCGCATAACGACAGTGCATAGTTCATATAATCCTTCAGTGAGCATAAGGATTTCCCCCCAGGCAACATTGATCTTGTTGGTTCATTCAGCCCCATACGGAATAAGTCCTTAAAGTATACCTCATCAAAAAATGATACTTTATGCAACAACTCACTGAAACGTTGAACATATTCCTTGATGGGGAGATCTCCTTGTCTGAGGAGCAGAAGTTGGTCGACTGGGTCCATGTTGTGATGCTGGTGGTGAGTAAAGCCGCTGGATCCGGGTGTGGCGAAGTATTCTGTCACAAACGGGACGACCAAGAGTGAGGATCCAAATGCAAGGCTTTATTAAGCAGAACGTAGTCAGACAGACAGGGTCGAAAACACCAGCAAACATGAACAGCGAAGACAATCCAATAGCGTAATCCAATAAACAAGCGTGGGTCAAAATCCAGGTGGGCAGTCCAAATGAAACAATGAAATGAAAACAAGAAACTAGAAAACTAATACTAAGACTGGGAAAACAAAAACAGAACTATGGCTAGGGAACAACAAGGAGACTAGGAAACCTGAGAGCAATGGAAAAACGCTTGGTAGAGTCCGCTGGAGCAAAACAATACTTCGCGATGTGTGTGTGTGATGAGCTGGCTTTTATGTCTGATAAACAGGAAGTAACCATAGAGGCAGCAGAGGGAGCAGCAACAGTCAGTGGGGGTAAGGGCTCCCTCTGCTGGCCTGGCGTGACAGAACTAAGTTGTATTGAAATTTGAAAGCCGTTTCAATGTTGACTCCACAACCGTTGATTTAGTTCAAACAGGTTTTTGTAACCGAGTCTAGTGATTCAGTGATAAGATTCAAATCTACGAATCAAATGAATGATTTACAACGTAAAGCTTTAGTTGTATCCTGCTACAGTGGTCCATAAATAGAGCATTGTCATTTCGTCATTTGTTTGGTCTAACATTTATGGATGTTCATGCTGTTTGAAAGCAATATTACTGTTATGCTATAAAAGATGTTTTGATGCTTAGCCTCAGTTCAGCACATTTATGACCGGTTCGACCTGACTGGCGCCGTTTTCAAGCATCAGCAGACTAAACTCAACTGAAGTGACATTTCGAAACTCATCGGCCCCATGTGGTCACCCTAGGGGGTCTCCGTTTTAGGATGCACTAGAAAGTGGGGAAAAGTCTATTGTCTATTTAGAATCTAAACATCCAGAGGGCATTCAGATAAAAAACATATGGGCATGCAGACTCTTGTTTGGACAAGATCCCCTTAACATCCCCTGTGTTTGAGGCGGGGGACTCTGGATCGGCTCTTGCCAAGCTATTTGGGTTTGTCGAGAGCTAAACTCACAACTAAACACACCATTATGCATTTCTACAAGCCTGCAGGACATGTCAGTGCTCTTGTGTTAAGGGTCACGTTTTACTCTAAATCCATATTCTGCTTTAATTGTGCTTCTAAAGAGACTGAGTCATGAAAAAAGACAGTAAGTTAACATCTATGTCAAAATGTCTTTTTAAAGTGGATTTCATGCTTCAGTATACCATAACTTTCCAAATGTCAGTTGTGGACTAAACAGCACTCTGTTCAGGATGGGTCAACGAGTGCATAGAGCTCTAAGAAGAAAATGCTCTTTGTGTAATTCCGCCTCTTTATACCAAAATCCAAACGTTGACCATTAAAGCTGGTTTGAGATCAACCATGCTGGGCAGCTCTTCTTTCTGAGAGCTTCACAAGACTTTCCATGGAGCCGTGCCTGTGTTGTGTTAAAGTTCACTGATGCACGGCTTGAAGAGGAGCGATTAACCTGCTGTCTAGACAACAGGAGTCTGCTTAATTTGCCTACAGTCGCTGGCCCTTTCATCTGGGCTGTTAGGGGGGCTCCATCCACCTTCGACTCCATCTCTTCCCTAAAACTGCCCTCTACTTGTCTCTAAACTTCAATGCCTAAGCTTGTCTGGGCTTCTTCGATGAACATTCATAGACAGCAGGTCTGTTTAGAATTTTTTCCAAAGTGCTTTTTTTAGTGTCCTATTTTTCTTTTTTACTCTGCTCTCTTTTTTCTATTCTCATCACACTCCATTCAACCCTTCTATTATTTCTACTTGTATATCAGAGAATCAGTACTACAGAATCTTCACATTCTATATTATATTTCAAATGGATTGTCACTTCAAGAACAACAATTTTGAGATAATGTACTCACCCCCTTGTCATCCAAGATGTTCATGTCTTTCTTTCTGTCGTAAAAAAAATATGTTTTTTGAGGAAAACATTTCAGGATTTTTCTCCATATAGTGGACTTTTATGGTGCCCCAAGTTTGAACTTCCAAAATGCAGTTTAAATGTGGCTAAAACGATCCAAAATGCGGTTGTAAACTATCCCAGGTGAGAAACGATCTGTTATATATATATTTTTAAATACAATTTATATACTTTTTACCTCAAACTCTTGTCTTATCTTGCTCTGCCTGTTTTTTCCAGTTCAAGACAGTTAGGGTATGTAGAAAAACTCTTATTTTCTCCCTCAACTTCAAAAATAATTTCAAAATCCTATACATTGCTGCAGAAGGTACCAGTGTTTGCAAAGTGAGCATGCAAAGAAGAGCAAACACCCCTAACAAAAAAGGCATGCGATGTAGGGCGATTTTGAAGTTGAGGGAGAAAAAGAGATGGGAGTTTTTCAACATACCTTAACTGTCTCAAACCGTAAAAAACAGAGTTCAGGCAGAGCAAGACAAGACAAGTGTTTGAGGTTAAAAGGTTTTCTTTGCTTTTAAATAGTAAATGCCCGCATTTTACTCTCACTTTCAAATTAGCGGCAATTAGGCGTCAACTGACTGAACGGACAAGATCAAAACAGTACAACAAACTCACTTAGGCCTATATTAGTCTCAGCCTCAGACGTCATGCCCACAAAACATTGTCTAAATGTCTGATGCATAAGGCACATTTAGCTGGAAACACTTCAGGAGTTTGTCATTAGTATGGGAAAAATATAAAGTTTGCGGCATAGAATCTTTAAAATATGTCAGAGAGTTTTTGACCTCTGCTGCGGATCTGTGATGTGACTGTTGTTTTAATTTTTTATCCTCTGTTCTCTAACTGAACTAAATTATTTTTATTACTATAAAGAAATTAAAACGACGTTGAGGGCCGTGCCGCGGTGGGCATATGACGAAACCGGTTGTGGCCTAACAGCAGGTAACACTGACAACACAGACTTAATTCTGTTGCCATTTTTGACGCCATTTTCTCAGCGCACGAGCAGCTGTAGCGACAACAGTGTCTCGTAAGCAATGCAGGTGTTTTGTATTTGAATGTAAAACTTAAGTGTCTTCATTTTCTCTCAACATTACCACTGAGGACGCAGTGGATGAGTTTTGTTTTTGATGGTAATGCACCACCAAATACACAAAAAAACAAGAGGGGCGGAGTAAGCAGTAGCTCATTATCATTTAAAGAGTCTTGCACCGAAAATGGTTGCTGTGAACAGAGCTGTTTTTGACAAGATAAAAGGGTATTGTTTTACAAGACCATTAAAGAATTTTAAGTATGTTGCAGACATTTCATAAAGAACCCTTAAAGGTGCCATAGAATGGAAAACTGTGTTTAGCTTGGCATAGTTGAATAATAACAGTTCAGTACATGGACATGACATCCCATGAGTCTCAAACACCACCATTTCCTCCTTCTTATATAAATCTGGTGTTTGCAAAAGACCACCGAAAAATAGGTCAATTCCAACATAACACCGACTATTACGCAATAGTCCCAATCGTTAATAGTTACGCCCCCAACATTTGCAAAGCCCAATCATCAGTAACATCAGTACATCAGTAAAATAAGGCGAGCCACTGAAGGGACATGGTTAGCTTAATGCTAGCGCTAGCCTGTACATAAGATTTTACTTACCACATAAACGGAGTGTTGAGTGCACTGATGATGGCCAATGATATACAGATCCTGAGCATCACTAAAGCATCAAAACTTGTCCTTCTTATGTTATACTACTTCGTAGTACAGTATAATGTTACACAGAGCACATGCATCACAGTAGTGAGAGAAAAAAATGTCGCGGATTCAACAAACCGCATATTAAAAGCGGCTAGAGTTTAATAAATCAAGCGGCCGTAATTAAATATTTATTTCCTCCATGTGTTTCCTTACAGCTGTGTGAGCGAGCTGCTCTGTGAGCCAATCAGAGCAGAGCTCCTCATTATTATGCAGGAACCTTCCAAATAAGGCAATAACAGAGCATTTCATTCTAGGGACAAATCCTAGGGTTGTAAATGGACCTGTAAAACCATTTCTGCAGATTTTTTGCCCTTTCCTATGCCATATACCTTCTATGTAGATATCAGAGAACAATTTAAAATATTGTTTCAATGCATTCTATGGCACCTTTAAGAATCATAGTTTTTAATACTTTACTGTAAATGCTTGAGTCCAACATAAAAAACAAGATCTGTACTACAACAACATTTGACTAATATTAGTGCCTTGAGAGTCATGACCATTTTTATCCGCAAGTTACACAGAGAAGTGCTTGTGTCTGACAATAATTGCCATTGTTTACAGATTTTCCATGTTATCATGCAAGTGTGCAGCAGTGAAGCACTGTGTCTCTGTCTTTGCCAGGACAGCAGTGAGGGGAGGGAGGATTTCCAGAGGCAGCCAGACGAGGTAGCGCAGTGGTGGGGTGAATGGAGCAGCTGGTCCACCTGTTCCCGTACCTGTGCAGGAGGAGTGCGCTCTCAAGAGCGTCACTGTCTGCAGCAGAGGTACATTGTTCTCAAGTATTACACAAGCTCATTTAGATCTAGCTCACCCGAGGACATGACCCTCCGATATTGTACTAATCAGAAGTGACAGGTGTGATGCATTGTGCAAAGTTCTCCACTATGGGTTGAGAGTTGTCAGTTTGACCCTGGTCTGAACCCACTTTTCACACTGGGTAATGTCACTGACGATCAACTTGAAGGTCACAGAATTCATTTAATGTGGAATTTTTTGGTCCTGAATGCCCAGTTTCTTTTTCACGTTATTAGTTTGCCTTAATAAGCATGTTTGAACTATAACTGGTTTACATTTGATTTAATTTATTTTATTTTTAATTTTAAAGAAAGAGAGAAATCCAATAAAGATAAACCTTTCGCTTCCTCACCCTATACCAGAACTCAGACTAACCCAAGTGAACCCTCACATGAGGAAGGGGGAAAGTGGGAGAGAATTCCCCCTTGACTAATATCCTCCAGCGCACCCAGAGGAATGTCATGTGGAATGAACATCAATCCACTGGCCCACATGACACAGGGAATTCTGCTCAGAATGACAAACAAATTTATAAAATGGCTTTTAGAGCAAATGGTCAAACATTATGGGGAGATTCCACTAGAGATAAGGGCCCTAGCTGAGCCAGTCCAGCTGGCTCCCATTAGCACTTCCCTGTATGGTGGAGGCAGCGAAAGGTGTATGCATGGGGGGAAGGGACAGAGAGCACACAAAAGATGAGGAAAATAATGTATGGAAACGTTTAGAGGGATACCAGTGGCATATGCTGTGGATATAGATGCTGGTTACCAGTATGGGATGCTGAAATACTCCTGTTACCAGTTAAGTAGTTTAGTACCTAAAACTAAAACTATTAAAAAAATGTGAAGTGTAATTGATCTGAAATAAGCGGTTTCACATATGAAAACCAATCCTGTAACCTCCTAAATCAATGATTTAAAAAAAAGGCATTTTTGGCAAATACAAATTTACCATAAATTTACCATTTTTTAACGTTTATGACTGCTATAGCGCCAGCTGTGGTTCAGTCTCCCTAAAACTTTGCATGCTGGTTTAGAATCACCTGTTACATATGCACACCAGGTTTCTTGAAGTTTAGAGTTTCTGTTTAGGCTTTGTAAGCTTTTATGTATATTTGGACAGGCCCCTTTTCTAAACGACCCTATTGTACCTTCCCAAAGGGCACTTTTTTTTTTACATTATTGACCTATAAAGTTCATAGAATTGCACTGCAGTGTTTTTTTTCTAGATTTAGTGACTAGTTTTTTCACATTTTCTCAATCTTTTAACAAATGGCTGGTTGACAGCAGTGGTTCTAGAGTTATTCGGAATGAGGAGTTCTATTATAAGATATAAATATTTTGTGTACGTGTGAAAACCGTGCAATGTACAATCATTTACACCCTTGAAAAATGCACTATCACCCCCTCAGTGGATGATTTATTTCAAATTTCAGACCTTTAGGGCCATGAGTCAAACAGGCCTGCCAAGTTTCATTCCGATCAGCCTATGTTAACCTTGTCTAATAGGGTTTAAAGTTTATTGGTTTCAACCTATGGTAGCCATCTTTTTTAAGATATGCAAATGTGCTTATAGCCACTGTACACACAAGAGTGTGTGTACAGATTTTCACATTGATAGGACATTTCAAACTATCTTATTCTGTTTAAAAGTTATAGCAGTTTTAGTAAAGGCAGGTTTTTGACGTCCCTTTGCAACAGAGAGTTGGAAGGTCAACTTTTTTTTTGATAGTTATCGATTATTTGACAAAGATGTGAAAATTTAGTCCGATGTGAACCAAGGATTCCAGTGACATAAGACACATGAGCCTGCATCGAATGGTTAAGGAGTTATGAGCGATTTCATACTTTTGATCGCTGTAGCGCTCCTGTCAGGCCGATTGGGGTGAGCATTGGTGACATTGTTGATGGTAAGAGTACTACCATCCCTCCAAGTTTCAAGTTTCTGCGACTTATGGTTTGGTCTGCCCGATCAGTTTTACTTGGAGATTGCTGATATTTGGCCACTCTAACAATTACAATGGGTTTTTAGAACTATGCGTTTGAACCCCTAATGACACAAGCATATAACAAAATTACTAAAAATTAGTATAGTATATAACGTATAAAAAATGCATTTCTAGCATTTTTTTTATATCTGCCAGTCCTTTTATGAATGCTTCCAAATTTTAATGTGCAATCAAAGTTTGGAGGACTTATATAATATACAGATGACATGTTTTCAGACTGACGTCGACCCAAAACATCAACAGTTCCTTCTGCACAGGACCATCCAAACAGTATCAGCTGTGTACAAATCAGGTATGGCCTAAAGTTTATGAGATCTTCATAAAGATGTTTGTGTACAATTAAAGGATAACCCATAATAATGTGATTGTGTTAATGGGTGGAATACTCCATCCAAGCCATCTGGCATAACTGTGCATTTTTACACATGTTGGCTTGAAGCTCTAATATCTGCAGGCTGTTTGACCTGCTGCCTGGCTCACGAGCTGTGTCTTTATTGTTGTCTGGATGTTTGCCTAGCCGTGCCCAAACAGCAGAATCAGCTTCAAACAGCACCAGTGCTCTCAGTTCAATGCCAAAGCCTTCGGCAGGAAGCACTATGAGTGGGTTCCACTTTATCCGGGTAAAAAAAACGTCCCTCAGTGTTTTCTTTTTCCACCTCTTTCTCTGTGTTTTTTCAAATCGCTTTAGTTAATTTGCTCTCCTTCCTAGTCTTTCAGCCTTTCAGTGTTTTAGACTCTTCTGAATTTCTTGTCTTGGCCCTTGGCCAGCTCAGTTATAGCTCACAGATGCCCCTTTAGGATTATTTCCTCAGCCCATAGTCCCCTATGTACAAAAGAGGCCTCTCAATGCCATAAAGACCTATTATCTCCAGAGGAATTCTCTAAAGCCGAGATCGTAATGATGTTTTGCTGATGTCACCTCCTGTTCAGATGATTACATCAACATCTCCAATAAGCCATGTGACCTCCAGTGCACCACGACCACAGGAGAAAGGCAGCTGTTGGTGCCTGCCCATGACGGGACATTCTGTAGGGACGGGATCTACCAGGGTGTTTGCATCGAGGGCCAGTGTCAGGTGTGTTTCAGAATATTATTTGGTGCAAAGATTTTTCCAAGCTTCAATAGCCAAGGTCCTGTAAGGTGAGAAGGTTACATTAATGCTATAATTAGGATGCTTGACGTCTAGCCAAAGCAGTTGTTCAATCGCCACTCGCTGTAATTGGGATCAATTAATTCTAAAGCTAGAATAAAACCAGACATAGAATCATTGAATCTATTAAGCTGAAATTTGTATATATTATTATTGTGTGTGTGTGTGTGTATATACAGTATATATATATATATATATATATATATATATATATATATATAAAAAGTCAACCCCAAAATTATTCATACCCCTGGCAAATTCTGACTTAAAGTTACGTTTATTCATCCAGCAAGTTTGTTTTTTGACCAGAAATAACACAGGCTTCTTCCAAAAGATAATAAGACGATGTACAAGAGGCATTATTGTGGAAAAAATGATTTCTCAGCTTTTTATTTACATTTGAACAAAAAGTGGCATGTCCAAAATTATTCATACTCTTCTCAATAATCAATAGAAAAGCCTTTATTGGCTATTACAGCAATCAAACGCTTCCTATAATTGCTGACCAGCTTTTTGCATGTCTCCACTGGTATTTTTGCCCATTCATATTTAGCGATGAGCTCCAACTCTTTCAGGTTGGAGGGTCATCATCACCCTGATCTTTAGCTCCCTCCACAGATTCTCAATTGGACTTAAGCTGGGCCACTGCAAAACGTTAATGTAAACGTTTTTGTCTGCTAACTATTTCTTCACCACTTCTGCTATGTGTTTCGGATCATTGTCGTGCTGAAATGTCCACTGGTGCCCAAGGCCAAGTTTTTCTGCAGACTGCCTGATGTTGTTGTTGAGAATTTTGATGTATTGCTCCTTTTTCATGGTGCTGTTTACTGTGATTCGGTTCCCTGGTCCACCGGCTGAAAAACACCCCCCAAAACATTAGGTTCCCACCACCATGTTTGACAGTGGGGATGGTGTTCTTAGGGTTGAAGGCTTCTCCTTTTTTACGCCAAATGAAGGCTACATCATTGTGGCCAAACAATTACATTTTTGTTTCATCTGACCATAAAACAAAAGACCAGAAGTCTTCTTTGTCCAGATGAGTATTTGCAAAGGCCAAGTGGCCTTTTGTGTGCATTGAGTTGATTAAAACAGCTGTTCCCAATGAATAAGGGTAATTAGGATGCTTTAGAATAGCTTGGACTATTTGGAATGGTATAGAACTTTGGATTTTCCCATAGACTGTGACAGTTTGCAAAGGGTATGAAAAATTTTGGACATACCACTTTTTGAAATGTGAAAAAAAGCTGAGAAATATTTTTTCCACAATAATGCCTCTTGTACATCGTCTTATCTTTTAGGAGAAGTCTGTGTCATTTCAACAACAACTGTTTTTAAATAATAACTTTAAATTGGTGTTAGATGACATATAAGTGTAATAACAGAGGAAATGATAATGAATACTTAAAGGGATAGATTGCCCAAAAATGACAATTTTGTCATTATTTACTTAACCGTGAGACCTTTGTTCATCTATGGAGCACAAATTAAGATATGTTTGATGAAATCCGAAAGCTTTCTGACCCTCTATACACAGCAAGGGTCCTACTACATTCAAGGCCCAGAAAAGTACTATTGACAAAATACTCCATGTGGCAATGGTGGTTCAACCGTAATTTTATGTAGCTACAAGAATACTCTTTGTCTTGGTACTCTCGATAATAGCGGTAGACGACAACTCTGGAAAAAGAATTGTTGAATAAAGTCATTATTTTTGTTTGTTTTTTGCACACAAAAAGCATTCTCGTAGCTACATAAAATTACGGTTGAACCACCATTGTCACATGGAGTATTTTGGCGATGTTCTTAATACCTTTTTGGACCTTGACCCTTGCTGTCTACAGAGGGTCAGAAAGTGCTCGGATTTCATCAAAAATTTCTTTATTTCTGTTCCAAAGATGAACAAAGATCTTACAGGTTTGAAAGGAGATGAGGGTGAGTAATTAATGACAGAATTTTCTTTTTTGGGTGAACCATCTGTTTAAATATCTTCTAAATATAGGGTACTGTATGGGTAAAATAGTCTAATGGGACAGAGATCAGGTTTAAGTTTTTCTGTAACAAAAAATATCACTTTTGCCCTGTGTTTGTGAGATTATGCTTGGTGCTAAACACTATCTTCTCTTGGTTGCAGGTGGTAGGGTGTGATGGGAAATTGTATTCCAGTAAAACCATAGACAAATGTGGAGTCTGTGGTGGAAACGGAGGTTCTTGTTATCGTGTCTCAGGATCTTACCGGAAAGGGATCACACAGTTAGGTATACCTTATGTTAGCATTAAGGGTTGAATAGACCGTCTCTTGCCAAAAATGGTTACCTTTTATCCATGTGTTTTGTAAATTGAGGGGATATTTTAGACAAAAATCCAGAATTCTGTCACTATTTGCTGACCCTAATGTCATTACAAACCTGCAGGTTCTGTAGGACATAAAAGAATATATTTTGAAGAATGTTGTTTACCTAACAATTCTGGTTCCCTTCGACATCCATTATATTTTTTGACATGGTCATCAGGAAACTTTTTGTTTTCCGAAAATGAACAAAAGTCTTTAGGGTATGGAACGACACAAGGGTGAGTAATTAATGACAGAATTCTGGATTTTTGGCTGAGCTATCCCTTTAACAAAGATGTCTCCTTTGAACGCAAACATTATTTACAAATAAAGAAATGTAACAGATCATTTAAAATGTATTCATTTGTCTTTTTTCTTTAGGTTATTTGTTCATAACCAATATACCATTTGGTGCTACTGATATCCAAATCATAGAGCGTCGGAAAACTGAAAATATCTTGGGTAAGAGTTTTTTTGGGTTGATCTGTCAAAGTTCAGGTGGGCCAACAGACATTGAAAAACGATTAAATGTATCTTTTATCTTCTAGCTCTGTCTGATGAAGCTGGTCACTTCTTCTTCAATGGGAACAGTGTAATTGACAATCCACAGAACTTCCATGTTGCTGGGACAGTCTTTAAGTATCGAAGGCCAGCTAACCTCTTCTCTGATGGCTTTGAGTACATCATGGCTCAGGGTCCCACCCATCAGGCCCTGAATGTCATGGTAGGTATATAGGTATGTAAAATCATCACAACTGTATTTCTATCTATTAAATATCTCAGCCAGAATGTAGTATGTAGTATAATTTTTGTCTTTTCTCAGCACCTGTTTTCTTTTTGTTCAGTATTACAACCTCAATGGAAAGATGCCTCACATTACATACGAGTACACAGTTCCTCGAGCTCCAGAGCTGAGGGCGGCGCCTCTCATAGCCTCTACACCTGAGCAACCTCAAATAAGCAACCTGATGTCAAAGACATCCAAAGACCCTTCACCAGGAGAGCCGAAGGCCAACACATCCTCTACTGAGCTGTCCTCCACTCATAATGAAATCGAGGCTCGTAAGGAATTTGGAAAGAAAGGCAATCAGAGCACTTCATTGGGACCTCAAGATAATGTGGAGGTGCATGTGGGCCATGAGGAGATGTTGTGGGAACTTCAGGCCTCTGTAAACTTCAGTGAGCTGCCTGGACTGGTATTGTTTAGACCTGTCAGTGAGGTCCTCCAGAATGAACTAGATGATGAAATGCACCGTCTTGAGGCACAAGGCAGTTTTGGTAAGTAAGCTTTAGTGGGGGACATCTTAGGTTCATTCATTGGCATTTCTTGTCGCTTTCACACTAGAGCAGGGGTCTCCAAACTCGGTCCTGGAGGACCGGTGTCCTGCAGAGTTTAGCTCAAACTTGCCTCAACACAACTGCCTGGAAGTTTCTAGCATGCCAAGTAAGACCTTGATTAGCTGGTTCAGGTGTGTTTATTTAGGGTTAGAACTAAACTCTGCAGGACACGGGCCCTCCAGGACAGAGTTCGGAGACCCTAGCAAGGACCCTAGAGGATTTGGTGGGGACAAGGGTTTGACTGACCATAAAGTTAAGCTTATTTGATTTGGGTTAAAACTGTTTTGCTTCAAAACTGCTCTTGGGACTTTTTGGAAAAGGGTGTGAACTACAATATGGGTCATGATTTATTTAAATGTGGGAATATTTTGACAATTTTAAACATGATTTCTAACACAGGTACATTTTACAAAAAGCAAAGTGTGAAAGTAACATCAGAACATGAATTTAAAGGGGTATGGTATAAATGCATATATATTTTAGTCTATGCGTTGTAATATAAAAAAGTTCTGAAAAGTAATCATATTCCAATTATTATGTATACTGTACAATAATTAAATTGTAGCTAATTCTGGTTAATTGTATTACAGTTTATGATGGCTGTAGCTACACATTTAAAATCAGTTAATATTAGCTATACTGAAAAGTATTTTTTAATATGCTAATATTGTTTTCACTGTAAATGTTTAATATATTACAGTTTACACCTTGCAAAATCTGCAAAATGTTAATTATTTTACCAAAATAAGAGGGATCATACTAAATGCATGTTATTTTTTTTATTTAGTACTAACCTGAATGAGATATTTTACATAAAAGACAATTACATATAATCCACAAGAAAAAAATAATAGTTAAATTAATAAAAATGACCCTGTTTAAAAGTTTACATACACTTGATTCCACAGCTGTTTTCTTTTGTCATGAGTCCCTTGTTTGTCCTGAACAGTTAAACTGCCCGTTGTTCTTCAGGAAAGTCCTTCAGGTCCCACAGATTCTTTGCTTTTTCAGCATTGTTGTGAATTTAAACCCTTTCCAACAATGACTTTGATTTTGAGATCCATCTTTTCACGCTGAGGACAACTGAGGGACTCGTATGCAACTGTTACAGAAGGTTTAAATGCTCACTTATGCTTCAGTGCCAGGGGTAAAAACTTTTGAACGAAAATGAGGATGTGTACATTTGTCTTATTTTCATCTAGTACTGCCCTTTATAAGCTACAGAAGATACTTACATGTTCCCCAGAGAACGCAATAAGTTAAATTTACCCTGATCTTCAAATTCAAAAAGTTTTTACCCCCCAGCTTTTAATGCATTGTGTTTCCTTTTGAAGCATCAGTTAGCGTTTGAACCTTCTGTAATAGTTGCATTTGAGTACCTCAGTTGTCCTCAGTGTGAAAAGATGGATCTCATACAGTCATTATTGGAAAGGGTTCAAATACACAGAAATACTGAAAAACCTGTAAACTTTGAACATGGTCATTTTTATAAATTCAACTATTATTTTCTCTTGTGGACTGTATGTAAACATCTTTTATGTGAAATATCTTATTCAGGTCGGTACTAAATGAAAAATAACATGCATTTTGTAAGATCCCTCTTATTTTGTAAAATAATTAACATTTAGCAGATTCTGCAAGGTGTATGAAAACTTTTGACTTCAACTGTAAGTATAAAAAATATTTTCCTTTTTTAAATAAACTTACAATTACAGTATCATTTTAAAGTTGGGGTCAGTAAGTCTGCATTTATTTGATCAAAATACAATAAAAAACGGTATATTGTAAAATATTATTACAATTTAAAATAATTTTTTTATTCGATTTTTTTCAATAGATTTGAAAATGTATTTTTACAGCTTATTTTTTGTCTTTAGTGTCACATGACCCGTCCGAAATCACTATAATATGGTGCTAATTTATTCTTTTTATCCATATTGAAAGCTTTTGTGTTTCTTAATATTTTTGTGGAAAACATCACAGATTTCTAGTGAATAGACAGTTCAAAAGAGCAGCATTTATTTGAAATAGAAATATTTTACATTATAAATGTCTTTATAAATGTATTTACTGTCACTTTCGAAAAAATTTTAATGTGTCCTTTTATAAAAGTATTCTTTTCTTTTTAAAAAAATTGTAACACTTTACAATAAGGTGTCATCTGTTAACATTAGTTAAAATGTATTAAACTCAAACGAACAAATGAACAATGAATAATACATTTATTAATCTTTGTTAATGTTAGTTAATAAAAATAGTTGCTCATTGTTTGTTCATGCATTAACTAATGTTAACAAACTAAGATAAATAATTGCTGTAGAAGTTTTGGTCATTCTTAGTTCATGTTAACTAATGTTAACTAATGAACTGCATTGTAAAGTGTTTCCAAAAATATTTTACCAATCCCAAAATTTTTGAATGGTAGCATATATTTTGTTAAATATAGAGTACATTCTGTAAAAGTCATAGAAATATCCACAAATTTTATTAAGTTAATGTAATGTATATTTTGTACAGTAATTGTATACTATAAAATATTGCTACTTATGGCTAAGATGTCATGGATTGATTGATGAATTTCCCATTTAAACATGCTTTGCTGTTGTCCAGGTGCTGATTCCAACCTGATTGATGGTGATTCGTCTAGTTCCAGTGACTCCAATCACACCTCTACACCAGTTCTGCAGAGTCTCTTCTATGATGGAGCATCATGGCCCTCAGGCTCCAGACAGCCCTGTAAAGACGGCTCTGCACTCGCAGGTTGCACCGTACTCAAACTCAACTCTTCACTGGACAACAGCCTGACACTGGAGATCTACCCGGGCAACCTGGACATGCACGGCCCAGATGGAGAGTCTGTATTTGAGCCCAGGACTAATGACTCAACAAACCACCGGTCCAACCTTCTCCAGCTCCACCAGGTGGAGCCAGTGCAGACCCCCCACAGCGAGAGGTCAGACAGAGGGTATATGAGTGGATTGAGCCTTTAGATGAATGCTCTGACATATTTATTGCCACGGTCTGGCTTGAGCTGTTATGAATGGAAACGTGCACCAATCTTTCAAAATGTCACTGTATCCTTTCCACAGATGTGCTTGTTAGGGTAGAAAAAGATAGAAAGCTTTTTCTTTTCTAGCCTTCGGTTCTCAAAGGGAACATGAACATGAAATTATGAAAAATAAATGGAGCTTTTCTTAAATTATGGATACGCAGGAACTCAGGGGATTTACATTTTCTGCCATAGTAACTGTATTGATGATAATGTAGTACAGTGAATCAAATACTTAAGCAAACATATAAAGTGTGAAAGTGTCAGGGTCACTGAATTTAAAGTCTGAGTTATAAGCGCACTTGCTTTAGCCTATATACTATAAAATAACAAGCTTGAATTTTTTTATAGTTATATTTTTGGCTGTATTTGGACAGTTTGAATTGAGACAGAAATCATTTAGAGATAAAAGAAAGGAGAATAGAACTGGGAAAGGACCACATGTCAGCTCTGGCTGGCCAATTCCAGTCTTACCTTCACTCTTAAAAATAAAGGTGCTTTGCAATGCCATAGAAGAACCTTTTTTGTCTAAATGGTCCCATAAAGAACCTTTAACATCTGAAGAACCTTTCTGTTTCACAAAAGGTTCTTTGTGGCAAATAAGGTTCTCCAGATTATAAAAAGGTAAGCAAGAAATGGTTCTTTAAAGATCCTTTGACTCAATGGTTCTTTGCGGAACTAAAAATGGTTCTTCTATGGCATCGCTTGAAGAACCTTTTGAAGCACCTTTATTTTTAAGAGCGTTGTGCCAATATTTTCACTGGTCAGACCATTTTTGGACATTTCGGACATTCTGATTATATTTAAAACACTTGTTTTTCTTTAAATAATTGAAGCTTATGAAAAACTGATTTAACATGTAATATATAAATAATATGTACTCTACATTGCAGTTCAAAGATTTTTATTTTTTTAAAGATTTTTTTTTCTGCTTATCAATGTTGTGCTTATTTAATTAAAAATACAGATAAAACAGTAATGTTGTGAAATATTATTGCAATTTAAAATAGCTGTTTTCTATTTTAATATACTTTAAAATAGAATTTATTCCTGTAATGGATTTTCAGCATCATACTTTGGTCTTCAGTGTCACTTGATCTTTCAGAAATCATTCTAATGTGCTGAGTTATTATCAATGTTGGAAACAGTTGTGCTGCTTAATACTTTTTTGAACTTGTGATACTTTCTTTCAGGATTCTTTGATGAATAAAACATTAAAAAGAACAACATTGATTTAAAATAGAAATATTTTCAAACAATGTACATGATTGTTGGGTTCAGTAAATTATTTCGTCTTTCTTTGTTTGAAAGAAATTAATACTTTTATTCAGCAAGGATGTGTTGATATGAAGTTGATAAAAAGTTAAAAAGTAAAAATGTTATTTTAAATTGCAATAATATTTCACAATATTACTTTTTTCTGTATTTTGATCACATAAGGGACTTCTTTAAAAAGCATTAAAATGTTACTGATACCAAACTTTTAAATGACAGTTCTTGTATATTATATTTTAATATATTTAATATATATTTTTTATGTATATATTATATTTAATTGTGTGACAAAAGTAAAAATGTAAAAAATTTGCAGTACTGCTCACCATCTTTTTCTTGTCTTTTTTCTTGATCTGTTCTACTCCAGCAGTAATGAGTTTGAGGTTGAATCTCTGAATCATGACGTTAGCATGTCCGACATGTACAGATGGAAGGTTTCTGCATATGCGCCTTGCAGCTCAACATGTACAACAGGTGAAATCACAATTACTCATAGACAGTAAGACACATTTGTAAACACACAACCAACCTGACATTATACTCTGTATCTGTAGGCATAAGTACATCATATGCCTTATGTGTGAAGTACGACGGGTCAGAGGTGGATGAGAGCTACTGCGATGCATTGACCAGGCCGGAGCCCACACATGAGTTCTGCACAGGGAAAGAATGCCTGCCCAGGTGTGATACTGACACTTTATGCAATTGTTTGAGTTTTAATATAATTTTTGTTATTATACTGTAGGTAAATGCATTGGAAGCAGCAGATGCTGTTAATATCAGATCTTAAGTTGTAGTGTCCTGAATTCTGAGGCAGGTGGGAAACTAGTCGCTGGAGTGAGTGTTCCCGGACATGTGGAGAGGGGTTTCAGTTCCGCACGGTGCGCTGCTGGAAGATGATGGCACCGGGATTTGACAGCTCTGTTTATGATGAGCTGTGTCAGGCCGTGGATCTGCAGAAGCCAATTACACGGAAAGCCTGCAAGAGTAAAAGCTGCGGGCCGCAGTGGGAGATCTCAGAGTGGTCTGAGGTCAGTGTTTTTAGTCTCAAGACTTTATTTAAAATGTACAGTCGTGGCCAAAAGTTTTGAGAATTACATAAATATTGGAAATTGGAAAAGTTGCTGCTTAAGTTTTTATAATAGCAATTTGCATATACTCCAGAATGTTATGAAGAGTGATCAGATGAATTGCATAGTCCTTCTTTGCTATGAAAATTAACTTACTCCCGAAAAAAACTTTCCACTGCATTTCATTGCTGTCATTAAAGGACCTGCTGAGATCATTTCAGTAATCGTCTTGTTAACTCAGGTGAGAATGTTGACGAGCACAAGGCTGGAGATCATTATGTCAGGCTGATTGGGTTAGAATGGCAGACTTGACATGTTAAAAGGAGGGTGATGCTTGAAATCATTGTTCTTCCATTGTTAACCATGGTGACCTGCAAAGAAACGCGTGCAGCCATCATTGCGTTGCATAAAAATGGCTTCACAGGCAAGGAAATTGTGGCTACTAAGATTGCACCTAAATCAACAATTTATAGGATCATCTAGAACTTCAAGGAAAGAGGTTCAATTCTTGTTAAGAAGGCTTCAGGGCGTCCAAGAAAGATCAGTAAGCGCCAGGATCGTCTCCTAAAGAGGATTCAGCTGCGGGATCGGAGTGCCACCAGTGCAGAGCTTGCTCAGGAATGGCAGCAGGCAGGTGTGAGCGCATCTGCACGCACAGTGAGGCCAAGACTTTTGGGAGATGGCCTGGTGTTAAGAAGGGCAGCAAAGAAGCCACTTCTCTCCAAAAAAAACTTCAGGGACAGATTGATCTTCTGCAAAAAGTATGGCGAATGGACTGCTGAGGACTGGGGCAAAGTCATATTCTCCGATGAAGCCTCTTTCCAATTGTTTGGGGCATCTGGAAAAAGGCTTGTCCGGAGAAGAAAAGGTGAGCGCTACCATCAGTCCTGTGTCATGCCAACAGTAAAGCATCCTGAGACCATTCATGTGTGGGGTTGCTTCTCATCCAAGGGAGTGGGCTCACTCACAATTTTGCCCAAAAACACAGCCATGAATAAAGAATGTTACCAAAACACCCTCCAACAGCAACTTCTTCCAACAATCCAACAACAGTTTGGTGAAGAACAATGCATTTTCCAGCACGACGGAGCACCGTGCCATAAGGCAAAAGTGATAACTAAGTGGCTCGGGGACCAAAACGTTGACATTTTGGGTCCATGGCCTGGAAACTCCCCAGATCTTAATCCCATTGAGAACTTGTGGTCAATCCTCAAGAGGCGGGTGGACAAACAAAAACCCACTAATTCTGACAAACTCCAAGAAGTGATTATGAAAGAATGGGCTGCTATCAGTCAGGATTTGGCCCAGAAGTTGATTGAGAGCATGCCCAGTCGAATTGCAGAGGTCCTGAAAAAGAAGGGCCAACACTGCAAATACTGACTCTTTGCATAAATGTCATGTAATTGTCGATAAAAGCCTTTGAAATGTATGAAGTGCTTGTAATTATATTTCACTGAAACAACTGAAACAAAGATCTAAAAGCAGTTTAGCAGCAAACTTTGTGAAAACTAATATTTGTGTCATTCTCAAAACTTTTGGCCACGACTGTATATGTGAATTGAATATTAGCTGCCAGACTGATGTATTTCTCAACAGTTTTTAGTTTATTTGTACTTAAAGGGGCTATATGCAATTTTCTGAAATTTAAACTCGCGACTGACACCTGTGGCCAAAAAACGGAACTGCTCTTCCTTTCTGCTCGCTCTCGCAGCGCGCCGATGTTCACTCTAGTCCTTGCTCGGCGCCGGTCGCTCTCAATCTTCGATCTTTTTCGGGCACTTGTCAGGGGTTTAACTTTTTTAGTCTTCTGTGGAGTTACTGTTGGTGTCAGAGTTGTCCTGGGTCTCTTCTGTGTATTCGCACAATCCATTGCACTGCTTGCGAGTGTAGGCTAATTGCTGACTAGCGGCGGTGGCAGAGTGATCTGAAATGTTTAACATGAACGCGCTTGACGTCACATCCGCAGACAGTGCGCGAAAAATCCGACCCGACAGAAAATAGGAAAAATAGGATACAGGCTTATAGGTGCACCCGCTGTGAGCTGACAAGGTGTCAGTATGCTCATCAGGAGATGTTTGAGTCATAAATGGTCAAATAAAAAGGCTATTGTTAGGTTTATTTTGGGGAAAAAGTTGCATATAGGCCCTTTAAGCTTGGTTTTAAAAATAGTGCTTATTACAGAAATAATATATTTTAAAACATGCTTAACTGAATGTAATTTTTTTAGACAGTCAATTACATGTTAATTGTAAATGAATGTAAATTATATATATTTAAGAAAAAAAAAATTTCATTTAAAATTTTTAAGTTTTAGTACATTTTTAGTACTATTTAGTAATATTTATTTAATTTTATTATTTCTATGATTGTGTGTGTGTGTGTGTGTGTGTGTGTATATATATATATACAGTATATATATATATATATATATAAATATGTATATATCAAAGTTTGATTTATTTGATCAAAAATACAGAAAAAATATGAAATATTATTGCAATTCAAAATAACATTTATTTTTTATTTTAATATACTTCAAAATTTATTTCTGATGTAAAACTGAATTTTCATCAGCCATTACTTATCTCATTACTCTTCAGTGTCACATGATCATTCAGAAATTATTCTAATATACTTTACTTTAATTATCAGTGTTGGAAACAGTTGTGCTGCTTATTTTTTGGATACTGCGATACTTTATGTTTCTTTGATAAATTAAAAGTTTATTCAAAATATAAATCTAGATACAAGATAAATCTTTACTATAACTTTTAAACAAAAGTTAACACATCCTTCCTGAATAAAAGTATTAATTTCTTTCAAAGAAAGAAAGAAAGACAAAAATTACTGCCTCACAAACTTTGAAAGGTAGTGTATATTGTTACAAAAGATTTCTATTTTAAATAAATGCTGTTTTTTTTTAATGTTTCAATCATCAAAGAATCCTGAAAAAACTATCACAGGTTCCAAAAAAAATATTAAGCAGCACAACTGTTTCCAACATTGATAATAAATCAGCATATTAGAATGATTTCTGAAGGATCATGTGACACTGAATACTGGAGTAATGATGCTGAAAATGTAGCTTTGCATCACTGGAATAAATTCTATTTTAAAGTATAATGAAATAGAAAACCACTATTTCAAATTTCAATAATATTTCACAATATTAAATTTTGCTGTATTTTTAATTAAATAAACACAGCTTTGATGAGCAGAAAAGTCTCCTTTGAAAAGTGTAAATATCTTGCTGATCCTAAACTTTTGAGCGGCAGTGTATACATTACATTAATTTGAACTAAATTAAAAGGAGAAATGCTGCCTTGGAAACCAGCTGAAATAAAAAATATTTTATTTTATTCTAGTTAACGATGATCATATTTCATGCAACTATTTTTTTTTCTATAGTACGAAAACATACCTCTGGGAACTTTTTGGCAAGATGTGAAACACATATCAATAAATACATATCACTGCAGTTCCCAACAGAAATTAACACTAGAGGTGGTAAAACAGCGAGCACTTGTAATTGTTTCATACACAGTTATGATTACAACTCCATATGTTTCGCTTTCCGGTCCTAGCAAGTTTGCTTGGTAGCTCAGCCGGCATGGAATTGGACTTAGGATGCCAAATCCTTGGGTACATATCCCATCAAAAACATGATTAATGATAAAGAGAGATTTAAAAAAAAGCTCAAACGGCATGCTTGCATTTGCGTTTTTACATCACATTCCCTTTTGGTCATGCTATCGGGTAGGTTTAAGCCCCGTTCACACTAGACGCGACTTCTGTCGCTGCATGTCGCCAGAGGCTGGCGATGAGGTCGCTAGTGGGCGTTCTCATTACTGGTTGCTTAGTAACGTCATTTAACAGATGTTTTTATCCAAAGCAACTTTAGAAACAAAGACAAGCAGGTTACAATTCATTTTAATGCAGTTGACATTATTTTTGTATGTGGGCATAGACATGTCATATAAAACAGGACAATCACTGCTGGAGCTGAAAGGTGAATGATCACGAGCACTATCGTCTTCTTTCCTATTGGCTGTCGCTCTCGAAAGTCGCTCTTCATTTGCATAAAGTTTAGAGATTCTGAACTTTGTCGCGTCGCTGGACACGCCCACATCCGGTCGCCAACGGTCGCTGACGGCCGCTGTCGCGTCGCTTAGTCGCTGCATGTCGCGTGTAGTGTGAATGGGGCTTTAGGCGTAGTGCAGATGGTACGTAATTTTAAAACATCATGGAGCATTAGAATTATAGCGCCATTCAATGGAGATTTCAAGTCAGAACTGCGGTGACACGTACAAAACCAACAACACATAAAACGTACCATATGTATGTTCATCTGTTCCAGGGAAAAAACTGAACACTGATTTAGCACCACCCAGTGGAAATTTCACATCGAATATGTCACAAAAAGTACATGGCATTACGTTTTTTCGCATCTTGCAGAAAAGTTTCCAGAGGTACATTTTCGTCATGAGACCAGGTTGGTAATGTTTGTGTATTTCATTCACAGTGTTCAGCTCGGTGTGGCGGTCGTGGGGTGAGGAGCCGTGAGGTGCGCTGTTCTATGGAGGCCAGACTCTGTAACGAGTCCACCAGACCGGTCAGCCAGAGAGAGTGCGAGGGACCGCCCTGTGACCGCAGGTGGACCGTCTCTGACTGGGGGCCGGTGGGTTTCAGAAAACATCCTACAAAATATCACATAGAAATTTAAAACATTATATTGTCCATTAAACATGACATTATGTGTCTTTGCTTCTCCTTCTCTAAGTGCTCAGGGCCGTGTGGGGAGGGCAGGATGAGACGCTACGTGGTGTGTAAGAACAGTAGTGGGAAGGTGATTTCTGATGGCCAGTGTGATCCAGAGCTCAAGCCGCTGGCCGTGCATCCGTGTGGAGACAAAAACTGCCCTGCCCACTGGGTGGAGCAAGAGTGGGAACAGGTGAGCTGCCCTTATATACTGCAGTTCATAAATGGTAACTCTTTCCATCCATCTCCTATTAATTTTTATGTTTTATTTAACAATAACAGCACTGCACTTGTTAAATGAGCTGTTTACTGTAGTATTTTGTCTTGAACATTCTCAGTGTAATGCCACATGTGGCCGCGGGGTGAAGACGCGTCAGGTGGTGTGTGCAGGGCTGGAGGGTGGTGTCTTTAAGGAGTTCCCCGAATGGATGTGTGACAGATCCCTCAGACCTACGGACAGTGCGGCCTGTTTTGAGAGACCCTGCTCCAAGTGGTTCACCACATCCTGGTCCCAGGTTAGGAGGGATTTTTGTAGTTTACCTGGTTTGGCAACTCTTCTTAATAAACTTTTTATATCCTACAGAGTGCAAGGGTTTAATGCCAAGTGTATGTTCATCAGGTGTTGACACATTAGGTTCACACAGTGACTGTGCTGGACAAAATACTAACAACTCAAAAATAAAAAATAAAAAAATAAAAAATACATACTCAAAAAAAAAAAAACTCATTGAGTTCATGTTCACATCATGTTCTCACGCAGTGAAAAATATAACGTGGAACAAACAGGAAACTGACAAGGTGTCGACAGTCAAGACAGAGCAGGTTACTTTAGGTATGAAACAAAGTCCCAGCTTTCAAATTTTGTAAGTTTTAAAAGAAATTCAAACAATAAATACCTTTTTGTGGCTCTTTAATGTGTTGTGACAGATTCCTGTAGTTCCTCAGTTTAAGTGAACCAATAATCTCTTTCTTTTTACTAGTTACAGCACAATATAAACATGAATGAACACCAGAAGATATCTTGTTTCAACCATGGAAAGTTGTCAATACACACCATTTTTCAAGTTCAAGTCCACCGACATTAATCTACTCTCATGTCTGGTTTGTTTGCCAGAAAAAATAGTAGATTCAGATTCGTTATGATTGTCAGAACGTCTGTCAGTCAAACTTGTTGCAATTACAAGAAATAAAGTCATGTGAGATGGTATAAAAGTGAAAAATGGGGAGAAAAAAGCCTCAGTTATGAGATATTATGGGATTTAATTACAATTACAAGAAATTAAAGTTGCAATTACAAGAAAAAGTTGGAATTGTGAGAAAAAAATGTTATGTAAGATGATATTAAGTCAAAATTGTAGGATAAGGCCACAATTATGAGCTGCTATGGGATTTACAAGAAATAAATGCCCTGTGAGATGGTATAAAGTGAAAAATTGTAGGATACAGCCACAATTATGAGATATTATGGGATTTCATTGAAATTAAGAAAAACAAAAGGAACAGTTACAAGAAATTATGGGTTTTAAAGTTGCAATTACTAGTAATAAAGTTGTGTAAGATGGAATAAAGTGAAAAACGAGGAGAAAGTATTAGTTATGAGATATTGTGGGATTTAATTGCAATTACAGGAAATTACAGTTGCAGTTGTGAGAAATAAAGTTGCGTAAGATGATATAAAATCAAAATTTGTAGGATAAGGCCACAATTAGACCTATGATATATTATAAAAGGCACAAGTACAAGAGTTTATGGGATCCAAAGTTGCAATTGCAAGACATAAATGTCCTGTGAGATGGTATAAAGTGAAAATAAGGAGAGAATGCCTCTGGTTTTAACTGCAGGTATGAGAAATTATAGTTGCAAATACAAAAAAAATGAAGTTGTGAGAAATAATATCACAATTCTGCGATATAATCTCAATAGTAAGATCAATAACATGTAAAGCTGTCATATTTACCAATACCAATCATATGTGAGGGCTAAAAGGTTCCCTACAATGTTGATGTTGGTCATGCAGATTTGCCATGCTGACCAAAAGAAAGTTCTTTGATTTAAAAGTGACTTCTGTGGGAGCCTTGATACATAAATTATAGACAACAGCCCTTTTTTAGTACACAAAATGTCACTGAATTTAGAAAACGTCTGTATGGTATCTGATACAAACGACTGTAATTCAGCCTAATTGTTATACAGGGCTACTGTCAGGCCAACTGTTTATAATTATTATTTTTTTTTCACATTGCTTTGAAAGTCATGAGTGCAAATAAGGTGTGATTTCTCTGTTTGGGATAATGGTTCATTAAAATGTTTGACTCTCACATGTGTTTGTGTCGGTGCCCTGCAGTGCAGTAAGACATGTGGGATTGGAGTGCGCGTGCGAGAAGTAAAGTGTTATCAAGGAGAAGAACTGGGCCATAGCTGTGATTCAACACTGAGACCAGAGGCCAGGCAGAGCTGTGAGGTGCAGCCCTGCACTACTGAGCCACCAGGTACTATTATAGCAAACCACAGCACAACAGAAACAAACTGACGTCTCCCATTAGGCTTGAGACTGTCTAAGCATGGCTATGCATTGCAGACTTTCAACAAGACAGGCCGTAAGTAAACGGAAAAGAAATCCAATGAATCTTTATTTGGAAAGATGCTGTAAGGACGCAGCCTGGCATGGCTCTTATTTGATCATGCCAGTTGTAAGTAGTTTACGCTCTACCTTTTAATGAAACACAGCAACGAGTGCGTGTTAAAACGCCTGGCTCTATTAAAAGCACATGTGATTCTATCTTGGCACAACACAAGCTAATTCCTGTGAAATTTAGACCAGATTAATGCTTTGTTGTTTTAGAAGCTTTGCAAGGCAAGTGCATCATGCATGTCGTCAATTTGGCAGACAGTTTTGTGTTTTTGGAGTGCAGTGACATTCCTTGTTGAGATTTTGTAAGGAGAACGTGGTACAGAACAGTTGTCTCATCTATCGTTAAACTGGGATTTTAACATGGGAATAATGTATTTCAACATTATTCAGCTAATAAAATATTAAAATAAAATATTGTAAATATTTTAACCTATGTATTTTAGCTTTATGTGCTATTGAATGGACTTCAACATCAAAAATTAAAACAGATTTTAATCTGTGGAAAAAAAAAATGTAAACATGTACATGCATGTGTTTATTATATAGCTTTGTGTGCTATAAAAAGCACTTAAACATTTAATAACTTGCATTTCAACATTATTCAATTATTAAAATATATATATTTTTTCTGTTAAAGAGATTTTAACCTAGAAAAAATATTTAAATGTGTGTATTTATTTATTATACAACTTTATGTGTTATTAAATGGACTCCAATGTCGAAAAACGTCTCAGGTTACGTATGTAACCCTGGTTCCCTGAGGGAACGAGACGCTGCGTCATACAACGCTTTGGGGAACGCCATTGGCGGGCCGCACTCTGAGTCATAGTCTACAAGTCCAATCAGAAGACGGGAGTGACGTCACAGGCGCGGTGACGTCAGCGACCAGGAAGTATAAAGCACGTGCGTTTGAAGCCGGCGGCAGCTCTTAGGAATGAAGCGAGCGCCGCAGGGATGTGGGGATTATGGTCCATGACGCAGCGTCTCGTTCCCTCAGGGAACCAGGGTTACATACGTAACCTGAGACGTTCCCTTCCGGGAACTCGAGCTGCGTCATATATATGAACCTCGGATATATATGAACCTCGGCCCTCAGGCACACGAGGAGAAAGTAGTAGTCCTTTGTCTGGGGACGGCCAGAACAAGAGGGACACAAGAAGTGCCTGGTGAACTTGCCAGGACACTGGAATGGCTCCGCCTGGGGAAATTGCCAGGACGCGAGAAACAATACATCTCTGTCTGTGACAACCACCAGACAAGAGGGATATATATATCTACCTTGGCACACGAGGAGAAATAGTAGGAATACATCTCCTGTCTGGGAACTGCCAGACCAGGAGGAGTAACATTCTCTAGTTCTGAGAGAAACAGTCCATCTCAGTCTGGACACAGCCAGCACACTGAGGGATAAGGAGTGCCTGGTAGATTGGGTGCTAGGACACAAGTAATACACCTCCGTCTGGGGAGATAGCCAGACCGAAAGGGTACAACATACTTTCCTTGATAGAAGGAATGCGCCTTAAAGGATTAAACTCTGCCTAGGGAGATTGCTAGGACAAGAGTAGTATTACAACAGGAATAACAGTACGTCTCTTGTCTGGGAAACTGCCAGAACAAGAGGGATAAACTCTGGGCCTAGCCTTACTGCTAGGGCAAGAGGACAAACGAGCCGGGAGTGGCTCTGAGGTCAAGTTCGTAGAATCTGACGAACGTTAGAAGTGAGGACCAACCCGCCGCACTGCAGATGTCCTGGATAGGGACATCTACCATCAGAGCTTTGGAGGCAGACACGCCTCGGGTAGAATGAGCCTTGACTCCCAACGGAGATGGGAGACCAGAGGACTCGTAGGCAGTAGAAATGGCATCCACGATCCATTTACTGATAGTGGGCTTTGAGGCCGGGCACCCCCTCTTAGGGGGGCCGTAACAAACAAAGAGTTGCTCTGATTTACGCCACATGGCAGCTCTGTGGACGAAGGTGTCTAGTGCTCTTACTGGACACATTAGGTTATACTTCCGATGGTCGGGCTCCACGAATGGAGGAGGATAGAACGCTTGAAGCGTGATCGGCTGTGGTGTTGAAGACGGGACCTTTGGAACATACCCAGCTCTCGGGTAGAGAAATGCTTTGGCCAACCCAGGCGCAAAGTCAATATAAGAAGGGGCCACCGAAAGGGCCTGCAGGTCCCCAACTCTCTTAGGAGAGGTAAGAGCAAGCAGCAATGCTGTCTTTAGGGTAAGCATGCGATCAGAGACCTGTTCTAAGGGCTCGAATGGAGGCTTACATAGAGCTTCTAACACCACAGCTAAGTCCCACGTGGGAACTCTCGGTTTCGCTCGAGGCCTCAGCCTGAGTGCACCGCGGAGGAAACGTGTGACCAGGGGATCTCTGCCCACTGAGAGGCCACCATGAGGGGCGTGGTAGGCCGATATAGCCGCCACGTACACCTTCAGGGTGGAGTGAGCTAACCCTGCGGAGAGACGAGTTTGCAGGAACTCCAGTACTGTACCAACCGGGCAGTGAACTGGGTCTAAACGGCGTTCATGACACCATGAAGCAAACAGGTTCCATTTAAGGCCATAAAGTTTCCTCGTAGAGGGAGCTCTAGATTGGAGAATGGTCTCAACCACCTCGGCTGGGAGACCAGTTTCTATGAGTTGCGCCCCCTCAGGGGCCACACCCATAACTTCCACATCTCTGGGTGGGGGTGGCAGATTGCGCCCCCAGCCTGGGAGAGGAGGTCCCTTCTGACGGGAATCTCCCATGGAGAACCGTCGAGGAGGGCGATTATATCCGAGAACCATACTCGGGCCGGCCAGTACGGGGCTACTAGTAACAGCCGTACACCGTACTGGCGAACTCTTTCCAGAACTCGCGGGAGCAGAGCGATCGGGGGGAAAGCATACAGACGAAGCCTCGGCCACGTCTGTACCATAGCGTCCAGTCCAAGAGGAGCTGGAGGAACTAGAGAGTACCAGAGGGGACATTGCGATGTCTCTTGAGTCGCAAAGAGGTCCACTTGAGCCTGGCCAAACACTCTCCAGATTTGCTTCACTACTTGAGGGTGAAGCATCCATTTCCCGGGCCTCAGCCCCTGCCTCGACAGGATGTCTGCTCCCACATTGAGACGTCCGGGAATATGGACCGCTCTCAACGAAAGAAGCTTTCCTTGAGACCACAGGAGGATCCGGTACGCCAACTTGTATAAGGGGCGTGAACGCAGACCTCCCTGGTGGTTTATATACTGTAATAGACTACCGCAGTGTTGTCTGTACGGACCAGCACGTGACGGTTTCTCAGGTCTGGAAGGAAATGCTTCAGGGCCTGGAATACGGCCAGCATCTCTAGGCAATTTATGTGCCAGGAGAGATGGTGATCGTTCCATAGACCGTGGGCTGAGCGGCCACTCATGACCGCTCCCCACCCGGTGAGGGATGCATCTGTCGCTAGCGTGACGCGGCGGCAAGGAGCTCCCAGCACTGGACCTTGAGATAGGAACCAGGGCTTCTTCCACATGTCTAAGGCACGTAGGCATCGCCGCGTGACCTTGATCTTGCGAAATGGGTTCCCCCTCGGGGAAAACCCCCTGGTTTTGAGCCACCACTGTAGCGGTCTCATGTACAGCAGACCAAAAGGTATCACGTTGGATGCAGCTGCCATAAGACCTAACAGTACTTGGAACTGTTTGACAGTGAGGGACAGGCCTAGCTTGACCGCATTTACTGCAGTAAGGATCGACTCGATCCGAGCAGGTGACATTCGTGCCTGCATCGTGGTCGAATTCCAAACTACGCCTAAATAAGTGGTTTTCTGCAGAGGAGAAAGCACACTGTTCTTGGCGTTGAGCCTCAACTCCAGCTTTTTCATGTGAGCAAGGACAACATCTCGATGTTGAGCCGCTAACTGTTCCGAGCTGGCTAGGATCAGCCAGTCGTCTATGTAGTTGAGTATGTGGATGCCCTGGAGTCGCAGAGGAGCCAGAGCAGCATCCACACACTTCGTGAAAGTTCGGGGTGAGAGTGCTAGGCCGAAAGGAAGAACTCTGTATTGGTAAGCTTTGCCCCTGAAAGCGAACCTGAGAAACTTCCTGTGTTGAGGAAGGATGGAGACGTGAAAATATGCGTCTTTTAGATCTATCGTGACAAACCAGTCCTCGGACCTGATTGAGACACGACATGTCTGACAGTCAACATTTTGAAGTTCAGTTTTCTGACTGAGAGGTTTAGCTGTCTAAGATCTAGAATGGGCCGCAGCCCCTCATCCTTCTTGGGAACAATGAAGTACCGGCTGTAGAACCCGGATTCTCTGTGTTGAGGAGGGACCACCTCGATGGCCTCCTTCCTCAGGAGAGTTTTTACTTCCTGTTCCATTACCAGACCCTGCTCGGGGCTTACAAGAGTAGGAAATACCCCGCTGAAAGGTGGCGGCGGAGCGCCAAATTGGATGTAATACCCTTTCTCTACAGTGCCCAGGACCCGCGTAGATACATTCGGCAGTAGTTTCCACGCTGCCAGAAACTCTACTAAGGGGACCAGCCTCTCGAGACAGGTTTCTGGATTTACTTGAGGAGCTGGTTCGGTGACCTGTAACAGCGTACTGGCAGGATGCACCTGAATTAATTGCTCTGAGGACCCCCGTGTGGGTTGCGAACTCTCTAGGTCCGCTATGTTTCCGGGCGGAACAGCTAGAGAATGATGTTCACGGGAGATTGCCGCGCCCTGTAATACTGGCAAGGTTAGCTGACAGATCTCCTGAGGGCCCAGAGGAGGGGCGGTCACCATGAGCTGTGGTGAACCGCCCGCCTCTCCGAGAGGGGCTGCCCTCGTCGGCCCTGAGACGCAACCATCAGGGCCGTTTAGCCGAGGACCTCCTTGACTGGAGGACGACCCTCAGGTCCGGCCTCGTCTTAGAGGCCCCCGGCTTAGAGTGTTGCTGAGCCCGCCCTCTAGGTCTTGCCGGAGGGGTACGGGTAGCAACACTCCTCTTCTGCGCCTCCCGGTATGAGGAGCTCGTACACGGCTGGGGCTGCTCCCGTCCAGCAGCCCCAGAGGAGTAAACGCGGCGAGGAAGGTATCTCTGGAACGCCGCCGCCTGTTTACGGGCCTCCTGGTGCCTGTTGACAACTGTGTCAACAGAGTCACCGAAGAGGCCGGTGGGATGCAGGGGGGCGTCCAGGAGCGTGACCCTGTCCTTCTCTTTCATATCGGACAGGGTCAGCCACAGATGCCTCTCCGCGGCCACCAGGGCTGCCATAGACCGCCCAACAGCTCGGGCGGTCTCCTTGGTGGCGCGGAGCGCAAGATCTGCTGTGCGATGCATTTCTGTGACGCTAACCTCCTCGCCTTCGCTAAACTCCTTTAGCAGGTCGGCCTGGTCTGCCTGGAGAACAGACATGGTGTGAAGACATGCACCAGCCTGACCTGCCGCCGTGTACGCCTTGCCCATCAAGCCGGATGTAACTTTTAATGGCTTGGTGGGCAAGGACGGAGCCTTCAAGGACGATGCCAAACCAGGAGACAGATAGCTGGCTAGCGTCTGTTCGACCTGGGGCATCGCCTTATAGCCGTACTCCTCCATCCCCCCACATTACCGTAGTAATCAGATGAGGGGGAGAAAAGGCGTGAGGAGTACGGTTTTTCCCATGATCTAGTGATCTCTTTATGGAGATCTGGGAAAAAGGGAAGGCTCCATTTGGGAGGTGCTGATTTAGCCCGCAGGAAGCGCTCATCGAGCCTACTTCCTTGCGGTTCATTAGATTGAGCGGTTGGCCAACTGATGTTAAGTTTGGCGACCGCGTTTGTCAGCACCTCCACAAGCTCCTCATAGTGGGGTGAACGGGGGGGTGGTTGATGTTCTGCAACGCTCTCCACGTCAACCTCCTCGGAGGAAGACAGGAGAAGCGTTGACTCCTCCTCTTGGAGGGAAGGAACCGCAGTGCGGGCTTCCTCATCCAACAGGAGGTCAACCGATCCACCGGGTGAGGAGAGAGATAGGGGATCACCCGTCTCAACTCCCTCCAGTAGATCGAGCTGCGAACCCCACGAGTGCAGCTGCCGCTCCGCCTCGACGGAAGCGGGGCCAGACCCCCGAGGAATGCTAGCGAAAGCCCCCTCCCAAGCAGACCACACATAGATCGTGTGTATCCCTGCCAACAATGAATCTTTGGCAGGGAGGGATACACCGTCTATGTGGCTGCTCAACCGCTCTTTCTTTCTTAAAAGATCTCTTTCCCCCTTTAGAAGACATACTGCTCAAACAAAGTTGTGCAAAACTGGCACAGAAAAACAGCAAACACAGAGCACTCTCGCTGAATGACAAAAGCTGCCGCCGGCTTCAAACCCACGTGCTTTATACTTCCTGGTCGCTGAAGTCACCGCGCCTGTGACGTCACTCCCGTCTTCTGATTGGACTTGTAGACTATGACTCAGAGTGCGGCCCGCCAATGGCGTTCCCCAAAGCGTTGTATGACGCAGCTCGAGTTCCCGGAAGGGAGCTAATTATTTTAACATTATTCAATTATTTAAAAAATTTAATATATTTAGGAATATACTTTATGTTTTTTTTCTGTTAAAGAGAATTTAACCTGGTTAAATGTTAATATTTAAATGTGTGTATTTACCTAAACTGTTTTATGTGCTATTAAATATATATATATAAAAAAATAAAATATATATTAGATATTTTAACCTGGAAAAAAAAATAATGTAAATATTTAAATGTATGTATTTATTAATGTGCTATTAAATGGATTTTAACATAAAAAACCTTGTATTTTAACATTATTCAATTATTAAAATATTTAAATATATGTATTATGTATTTATTTATTTTATAGTTTTTTTCTGTTAAATGTGTGTATTTATTTTATAGAGCTTTATATGCTATTAAATGGACTACTTAAATGGAAAATATGTATGTATTTATTTATTGATAAATAATATAGTTTTATTATATTACATTTAAATACATCATTTGATATTTGTGCCCCTGTACCACCAAAACCAGTCCTAAGGGTCAATTTGTTGAAAATATTGAGGAAAATCACCTTTTAAGTTGTCCAAATGAAGTTCTTAGCAATGCATATTACTAATCAGAAATTATGTTTTGAAACATTTACACTAGCAAATGTACAGAATATCTTCATGGAACATGGTCTTTACTTAATATCCTAATGATTTTTGGTATAAAAGAAAAATCAATCATTTTGACCAAGACAATGTTTTTTTTGGCTATTGCAACAAATATACCCGTGCTACTTAAAACTGGTTTTGTGGTCCAGGGTCACATTTATTTTGTATTTAATACAAATTAATTATATTATTATGTTTTCATATCTTTTAAAACTATCTGTTTCTTATTTTCCCCCAGCTGAGGATGCTTGTCAGGATAAGGCGACAGCTAACTGTGCCCTTGTCCTGCGGGTGAAGTTGTGCACTCACTGGTACTACAGGAAGGCCTGCTGTTTGTCCTGCAGGAACAAGAACCAGTGAAGTCTGTCTGGCTCCTCACTGCAGTTAATGTGAAGACCCTCTTCCACATACTGGACGCACTGAACCCAGACCCTATCCAGCCCTCAAACTACATTGCTGTCAACCTCTCCTCAAAAAACAAAGGTGCTATATCAAAAGGGCACTGGCCCTGGTCGTGGTCCTGCAGGGACGCGGTGAAGGCAGCTCCTGTAACTGGACTGCAGAGGAGCCGTGGGTCTACTGATGATAGAGACACACAGTCCTCTGATCAAACAACTGTAATGTGTACTGTAGAAGCCTTGATTCTGCTTATACTGTACACACTTCGAAATAAATACACACTCATCGTATTATGTATGTACAAAGTTTTTTTTTAATTTTGTTTTTGTTGGTGTGCATTTTTGGACTAAAAGAAGAAATAAAACTAAAGTGGTTTCGAAATCTGGGTTGTGTTTTTTTGCTTTTGTCATAAAATACTTAACATTTGATACGAATCAATTTATTTCATTCCAGCTTATTTACAGTATATATAAATATAACAGTAAGGTACAAGATGGACAGTATGGTGCTCTATCAAAGGAAATATTATTTAATGTATTGTGGGACCAAGTTTTTTTAGTCCCATTGTACTTCAACATCAAATATATAACATGATTGAATATGAAACTTAAAGCCTATTAAATCTAGTGATTGTACAATCTTTGTTCAGTTTTTACATGATTGCCAGCAGAGGTAAAAGAAGAAGACACATAGTGAGAGACAATGGTGGACTAGAGGCGTCAGTTGTGGTGCCAGCTGTGGTGCCAGTTGTGGTGCCAGTTGTGGTGCCAGCTGTGGTGCCAGTTGTGGTGCCAGCTGTGGTGCCAGTTGTGGTGCCAGTTGTGGTGCCGGGTGGTGGGGCGGCTGTTGGATTTATGCCCACGAATCTAACAGTATCACTTTGAACGCCAACCCAGAAGACAGAGAAATTCTGCACAAACGTTGCCCTGCAAAAGCCATTAAATCCATGCAATTCAATCAGAGAAAAAAATACTAGTGTATAATATAAAAAAGCACGATAGTGTATAATTATTTGTTCAAAGATGCTTAGCAAAGCAAGTGAACTGTAAAATATATCTATATATGTATAAAATGAACTAGTATATAACTGATTCTTGAGACATGAGACAAAACATATCCAGCAATTGTAACTGATATTAGGATGAAAAATTAAAAACGTTATGAGGGATTAAAAATAGAATGTATTTAACACAATTACCTTCTTCAGTTTATTTTTATCCTTGTTATATCGAATCTTTGACACTTATTGTCACTCACTACATCAAAAATAGTGTGTCAACAGAGAAGGGTTCAATTATTCATGAGCTATAAAATAGATTTTTTTTTTAATGATGAAAAAGAGCTTGTTTTTTTATCAAAAGCATCATTTAATAATATCTCAAATCAAAGCAAGGTTGTTTTTCAAGGACACATGCGTGTTTCATAAGGTTTCAAAGTTGTCCCCACTTTTTGTCAACACCGTCAGACATTCATTAAAATATAAATATATAAAAAAAATCAGGGAATATCAAATGTCAGGGCGTGTCAAACTTCTATAGGGCCCCAAAACACCCTCAGACCCCAGAGGGTTAAGGTCGAGGCAACATACAGTAAGGCGAAGGGATCACAAAAAAACTGGATTAAAACATAATACATAATACAGTTTGTTTGATTATAATGTGTTTTGATCATTTTTGGATCATTGTTTAAGATGTTCAAATGTGAATATTAAGATCCTGGTAAATGTAAATGGATAGAGGTAACAACTAATTGTTTTATTTGTTCATATAACAGTTTTTTTTACGTTTTAAAGTTACCATAGCAGATGAGAGAAAATAAATAACTTGTGTTCTAATTATATTTTAGGAACTTAAAGGTGCCATAGAATGGAAAACTGTATTTATCTTGGCATAGTTGAATAATAACAGTTCTGTACATGGACATGACATACCATGAGTCTCAAACACCATCGTTTCCTCCTTCTTATATAAATCTGGTGTTTGCAAAAGACCACCGAAAAATAGGCTAATCCTAACATAACAGCGACTATTATGTAAGAGTCGCTATCATTAATAGTTACACTCCCAACATTTGCATAGCCCAATCATCAGAAGTTCTGCATATAGGCTTTTGTAAAAAAAACAAAACAAAGCAAGGACAATAGCGAAAATCACTACCCTGGAAATCCAGAGGTCTCGCGAGAGCACAATTTGAATTGTCTCTGCAAGACACTCTGGCTTCGAGCAATGATGCACGTTACTGCATTACGTAAGCAGTTCTGGGATCGGTGTATTTTATGTAGGCGGGCCAGAGGCGAGCTAAGCTGATGACGACAGCGCTGCGACGTCCGGAATCATTTAGTAAACATTGAAAGATGACTACAGATGAACTCCAGTTGTTTTAAATGGCTTTGGCCGCTACAATGAACGAGTTAGACTTGGCTTTTCATATAAAAGAGGAACAGAAAACCGCGCTCGAATCGTTCCTTTGCAAGAAGGACGTTTTTGCTGTTTTGCCGACTGGATACGGCAAGAGTTTAATCTATCAGTTAGCTCCGCTGGATTGTTGTGATTGGTCGTGGCGTTATCCAATTGTGTGCAGTAAGAGTTTCAAATGCATGCTTGGTGCCGCCCCTCGAGTTAGGCTCTTTTCATTGCTCGATGCCAGACCCTTAATCTTAATAGATTAGGGTCTGGATTTTTTCCAGGCTAGAAAATCACAGATCACGGGAATAAATGTTATGTCCCAGGTTGTGCAGGGGATGTTAATTGCAGGGATGGTGGGTGTCTGTAACTTACTCAGAAGGCAAGGAAAACAAAAAAGGCGATCTAATAAAATAAGGCGAGCCGCTGAAGGGACATGGTTAGCTTACTGCTAGCGGTAGCCTGTTACATTGCAGTACATAAGATTTCATTTACCACATAAACGGAGAGATGACTGTGCGGACGATGGCAAATGATTTACAGATCCTGAGCATCACTAACAAGCATCTAAACTTATGTGGTAAGTACTGCCGCTGTAGTATAACCTTACACAGAGCATAGCAATCACAAAAGTGAAAGTAAAATGATCGTGCATTCAAAACGGCAGTTTCAATGAACTGCATATTAATAGCGGCTCGAGCTCTGTGATTAAATATATATTTTCCTCCATGTGTGAACTAATGAAATGAGCCACTCTGTGAAACAGCCAATCAGGGCAGAGCTCATATTATTCATGAACCTTCCACATAAGGCAATAACAGACCATTTCATTCTAGGGACTAATCCTAGGGTTGTAAATGGACGTGTAAAACTGTTTCTGGATCATTTTTGCCCTTTCCTATGCCATATACCTTCAGAGAACAATTTAAAACATTGTATCAATGCATTCTATGGCACGTTTAAATGTGAATCTTGAAAAATTTATAAACAATAACATACTCACTGTTTGTGTTTGTTTTAATACAGTAATTGATTGATTCAATGTATTTGATCATTAAAATGGCTACAAATTCAGATTTTCGTCACCACCGTCAGATGAATATTTTGATAGTATTCCATTATGATATTGTATACTTGCTGATGAATTGTTGGTCACGTGAAAAAATGTAAACTGTCTGCTAACATGAGAATTAGTTTTGAAACGTTAAACACATTTTGATTGCTTGATTGCAAAATAAATGATGGTTAAGTAACTTGCTGTTTTGTAACATCTAGAGTTCATTTTCTACTCAAAATAACCAATCATACTCAAAAACCATTCACTGATTGTTACCTTCATTGTGTATCATGTGCCAAGTATTGAGGTCTCTGTGTTCATTTGGTTACTAACTACATTGAGTCAACATATAACCTTAAAAACAATAAGGAGCCGTCTACTTGCTTACAAACATGTTTGAAAGTGAAATACATGCTTTAATGGCATTTTTATATTCAGCGCTATGGTGTTTCAGTAAAATTTACAAACCGTGGCTGAGTGAATCGTACTTATGGACTGCAGAGTAAACTTAAAATAATTAAGTAGAAATTACTCATCAAACTATAATTGCACGTTGAATTTACTTATTATCTTTGCTTATTTAACTTGAATTAGTTAAGTAGATTTTACTTAAAAAATGTGCGTGCAAATTACTTAATGTTTTTTTCTTTGTGCAGTTTGATAGAAAAAATAGAAAAGTTGGGAGGTTTAATCGAAGCATAGCTCAGTAGCTTTATACAGCTCATTGATAACCATTATAAATGATAACACTGACAGTTTTTGACATTTTTCAACGGAATAAATAAATGTTTTAACCATGCAAGAGTTACCAACCTTCACAAAATCAAACAGCGATGTGTTGCTTTCCAGAAAATGTAGCTACAACTGATGCACAACAGGAATAAGAAGGTTTTATATACCAGGATTTTTTTTTTTATATGCTTGATACCAGGAAGGTTAACAATGAGCAGATTGAAAAAAACATCCTTATTGCTATGGGAACATCATAAAAGGAAGTGGATATGTGAGGTAGAGGCACATAAAGGTGGTGGAGTATGAGGAAATAAAGGTGGATATTTGAAATATGGGGAAATAAAACCTTCACCTGTTTTCTACACGGAAAACTTCACTCTTTCATTTCTGTTGTGCTTCCTACTGTAGATGTGTAAAATAATGGACTAACATGAGTTTAGTGCTTAAAACAGATCACCTGAATGTGCATTCTGGTGTTATAGATGAAAGATTCTATTTACATGCCAAACATGAATACATTTTATTGGACAAAATTCTGTTGAAGTGATAAGAAGTCTAATTCCTCACTTGTAAACTGGTTGTCAGGTTTCTTGGCTAACTCTTTGTCTCGTAACTAAACAAACAGCCAGGCCCACAGTATAACTCTTAAAAAATGCAGTATGTTAGCTTAAAAAAAAAAAAAAAACAGCGACTGGTTGGATTAAATATTTAACCCAACCTTCTGGGTAGTTTTGTTGAACTCAACTATTATTTAAAAAATTCCTATATGGCTGGCTTTAAATGTTGTAAATTAAGAATCAGACACAGAATTACTAGAGGTAACAGTATTAATCAAAAGGTGAACATTTATTAATAAGAAATAATAATAATAATAATAATAATAATAATAATAATAATAATAATAAAGTATTATTTAATTATTATTAAAGTTCCAACCTATTTTGGGTTCATTTTAAGCATATAACCTTAAAAACGGTAAGGAGTCGTCTACTTGCTTAAATGTTTGAAAGTGAAATACATGCTTTAATGGCATTTTTTTATTCAGTGCTATGATGTTTGAGTAAAATTTACAAACCGTGGCTGAGTGAATTGTACTTATGGACTGCAGAGTAAACTTAAAACTATAAATTGCAAACTATAATTGGACGTTGAACTTACTTATTATCTTTGCTTATTTAACTTAAATTAGTTAAGTAGATTTTACTTAATTACATACTTACATTTTACTTAAAAAATGTGTGTGCAAATTACTTACAGTTTTTTTTTTGTGTAGTTTGATAGAAAAAGAGAAAAGTTGGGAGGTTTAATCGTAGCATAGCTCAGTAGCTTAGTACATGTTAAATACAAAAATGCAGTTTCATTTGTCTGTACAAGGTTTTATTATTTCAATATTTCAGCCTGTTTTGTCCCACTCAAGAATCAGTGATGTGTGTGTTTAGGAATTTGTCATCAAATTTACTTACTGATGATATCTGAATACTAATAATATTACCAAACAGAAAAAAAACAATGCCGTTCAACTCTGTTATTACACCAAATTTAGTAAACAATGTAAATGTAAATATAATAAATGCAAAATCGGAATATTTACCTGAACCGAATATCTGCATTGTTCATCATAGGAGCCTTCCATTGAGCCACAATAGTTGTCTTGGTTACATTTGAATTATGACTGACAGCTGAGCCCTAAAAGATAAAGAATGCAGATAAAAGACTGTCTTCATTTCCAAGTACTGCTATTTGTAAATATGTATCCAGGCAGTTCAGTAGGGATAATTAACAATGTAACGCAAATCAAAACTTCTTAATTGAAGTACATTTCCTAGAATCATAGACTTTTTGGAGCAACATTAGGGTTAACAAATGTATTTTAAATAAACATCTTACCGGTGTTGTACAGTTGAGTAATTGAGAATCATTTCCAATGATTGTGAAAGTTCCTACTGGATCGGTCTGAGCCCTGGCCTGAAGAAGAAAGCCCCTGAATCCAGTCGCATTTGCTTGCAGTGTCACTACCAAGAAATAAAACTGTGATGTGATCTTTGAACTGTGGACTTGAGGGAAACTGACTTATACATCAAAAGAAACCAGTTGCTTAAAAGCCATTGCCAAAATGGCTAAAAAAGTGACGTTATCTGTTTGATACTTTGTATGAATTTCAATGTACAGGTCCTGTCACTAACCTGTGATCATCTGACCCTCTGTGTAGTTTGAGATGTCTGTGGTGACTGTATATGGAGGGTCTAACATAGAGGCAGTATTATTTCTATGTCCAGGAGTCATATCCATACATGCCCGATTCACCAATCCACTGCTAAATGCAGCTACAGCATGAAGATTCAGCCCAAAAACCAGGATGAGAAAGTGTACAAGCATCTAAAACAGGATAAATCAAAAAGATTTCAATTCATACAGCACATTGATAACCATTATAAATAATAACATTGACAGTTTTTGACATTTTTCAACGGAATAAATAAATGTTTTAACCATGCAAGAGTTACCAACCTTCACGAAGTCAAACAGCGATGTGTTGCTTTCCAGAAAATGTCGCTACAGCTGATGCACAACAGGAATAAGAAGGTTTTACATACCAGGATTTTTTATATGCTTGATACCAGGAAGGTTAACAATGAGCTGATTGAAAAAACATCCTTATTGCTATGGGAACATCATAAAGGAAGTGGATATATGAGGTAGAGGCACAAATAGGTATTGGAGTATGAGGAAATAAAGGTGGACATTTGAATTATGAGGAAATAAAACCTTCACCTGATTTCTACACGGAAAACTTCACTCATTCATTTCTGTTGTGCTTCGTAGATGTGTAAAATAATGGATGAAAATGAGTTCAGTGCTTAAAACAGACCATCTGAATGTGCATTCTGGTGTTATAGATTATAGATTCTATTTACATGCCAAACATGAATACATTTTATTGGACACAATTCTGTTAAAGTGATAAGTCATCTGATTCATCACTTGTAAACTGGTTGCCAGGTTTCTTGGCTAACTCTTTGTTTCATAACTAAACAAACAGCCAGACCCACAGTATGTTAACTCTTAAAAAATGCAGTATGTTCGCTTTAAAAAAAAAAAAAGATTAAATGTTCAACCCAACCTTCTGGGTGGTTTTGTTGAACTCAACTATTGTTTAAAAATTCCTATATGGCTGGCTTTAAATGTTGTAAATTAAGAATCAGACACAGAATTACTAGAGGTACCAGTATTAATCAAAAGGTGAACATTTATTAATAAGAAATAATAATAATAATAATAATAATAATAATAAAGTATTATTTATTATTAAAGTTCCAACCTATTTTGGGTTCATTTTAAGCAAAAAACTACCCAGAAGGTTAAACACATTCTAAAACACAGTAAGCATGTGATTTGTGGCTTTCGGGACAATTGTAAATAAATGTTTAATATGTTATAAATTAATTAACTGCTGAATGAGAGTAAATGCCCCAATCACAATACATTTAAAAGGAAAACCCTGAAACCTAGAACACAATGTGAAGTTGGAACACATACTATGCATTTACAATCACAAACAACAGTTTTTACACCCACATGAAATTCAATCAGTCTGTATTTTTGAGATATACATTTCCTTACTTTGTCAAGAAAAAACCTCCAAACAACTTCACAATCCCACTGCTGCTTCTGGAGGAACAGACTCTTACACAGTAAGTTTTACTTTGCTGTCTTTGAATGAGAATCTAGCTGCTGAAGAACACTTTAGTAGCTAAAGAATAAAAATAACAATAGAAGAAGAAAGGGGCCATTTTTAAACATATTTTATTGACTACGAAAATGTACACTACCAGTCTAAATATTTTTCGTGTTTTTTAAAGAAGTCTCTTCTGCTCAGCAAGCCTGCATTTATTTGATCCAAAGTTCAGCAAAAACAGCAAAAATGTGAAATATTTTTACTTTTTAAAACAACGGTTTTCTATTAGAATATATTTTAAAATGTAATTTATTCCTGTGATTTCAAAGCATAATTTTTAGCATCATTTCTCAAGTCACATGATCCTCCAGAAATTATTATATTGTTCTGCTTTACTGCTCATTTATTATTAAGTTGAAAACAGCTGGGTAGAATTTTATCAGGTTTCTTTGATGAATAGAAAGTTCAGAAGAACAGCATTCATCTGAAATAGAAATCTTTCTTTTTTATTTCAGATAAATAACTGATCTTTGGATCTATCCATTCATCAAAGAATCCTGAAATGTACTCAATCATTTTAAATACTGATAATGATGATAATAATGATAATAAAATGTGTTTCTTGAAAAGCATATCAACATATTAGAATGATTTTTGAAAAATCATGGGACACTGAACACTGGAGTAATGATGCTGAAAATGTAGCTTTGATCACAGGAATAAATTACATTTTCAAATATATTCAAATAGAAAGCAATATTTCACAACATTACTGCTTTTGCTGTATTTTGGATCAAATAAATGTAGGCTTGGTGAGAAGAAGAGACTGGTAGTGTATGTAAATAAACTAAAGTAATTTATTTGTTTTGCTCCATTATCTAACTCTGTTTACCATTTCACGCTGTTTAATTAATTAATCAATCAATCAATCAATCAATAAAATTAGATCATTAGAAGATTAGATAAATAAGTATTTGTTTTTTTTTTAGATGCATGTTGAGATTCTACTGCTGCTGTGTCTGTGTTGTGTAAGGAGGGTCACGGCTTACCCCAACGGTCTAGTTGAGGATTCCTGTCAAAGCATGACCCCTTATCACACTCCCTTTGATTCCCAAATAACCAGCTCTCCTTACAAAGTCTTTGTGAACAGTACCACATTCACACCAGGACAAACCATCACTGGTGAGGGCAGTTTCTTACTGCTATTTCTTCTTTATGGATTTTTAGATGTTAGGTTTTTAATTAAAGCTTATTAGTAATCAATAGCTGATGGAATAGTTAAAGGGGTCATCGGATGCCCATTTTCCACAAGTTCATATGATTCTTTAGGGTCTTAATGAAAAGTCTCTAATATACTTTGGCTAAAAATTCTCAATATTAGTGTGAAAAAACACCCTTTTACCTTGTCAAAATCAGCTCTGCAAAATATCAGCTCATTTTATGGCATAAGCCCTTTAAATGCTAATGAGCTCTGCTCGCCCCGCCCCTCTCTGCTGAGGGATTACCAGCTGTAATGTTTACTTTAGCCACATTTAGTCGCGTTTATCGGCGAAACTTGCCAACAAGCACATTATTAAGAAAGGCCATTTGCAAAGATGCATAAAAAACTGATGTTTCTTCATCAGAAGAGATTTAGAGAAATTTAGCAAACATCACTTGATCACAACAACCAAGGGGTTCTCTGTAGTGATTGGTTGCCGTCAGAATGAGTTCAAACAGCTGCTGAAAACAACATAATCCACAGCATGACTCTAGTACATCAATTATCGTCCTCTTAAAGGTGTGCTTTTAGACTTTTTCACTTTTTGAACTTCAGCCAGTGTGTGGTGTGTACGTTTGGGCATAAAAAACATCTACTAAGTTACAAATCTCAAAGTCCACTCCAAAGGGAGATATTCAGTTTTTAAAAAGTCCCTTTTTTCCAAAACTACAACGAATGGCTCATTTGGACTACAGCTTTGTTTTCCGCATACAATGATGTCACAACGCGGTATCCCGCCTACAGAAATTCAATTCGTTAGCGGGTTGGGGATTCGCATGTATTATGGACAGCCGCTTGTGGGATGCTTCAGCATTCAGCGAGCCGCAGGTCGTCTCAGGACCCCTTTAACTTCAAACCATTGCTTCCAGCTAAAATATAAATAATATTACTTTCCCCAGTAAAAAAGTACTCATCTGAATCAGGAGAGAAATATACACAGGTCAAGCACCTTTTACAAGCAGTCCAAAACAGTTCCAAACAAATATATTGGTGAATTTCGATATGAGAGGACAAAATGGGATGGACCTTTTCACTCTAGGAAGCATTATTATGAATAAAGCACCAGAAGCAAGTTTAAAGTTAAAATTCTGTAGTGGTGTGGATTATTGTGATTGTTTTTTCAGCAGTTTGGACTGTCATTTTCAGCAAATTTTCATTTTTGAAAGGACTATTTCTTTAAAGGGGTCATTGGATTCACTTTTACATGTTATTTGAACATAAATGTGTGTTGGCAGTGTGTGTACACAACAGTCCTATAAAATGACAGAAATCCACGCATTGCTCTTTTTTTTAAAATCCCCAATAATAATAATAACTTTCTCAAATCAGGCTGTTGAATGACGTAGTTCTGCACAGGCCACTCCCACGATTGTTGATTGACATAGCCGCCATACTTTAGTCCAGGCCTGAGTGAGCTGTAAGCTGATGCTGAGCAGGGGTAGACAACAATGTCCCAGATTGAGTGATTGTTTTGTTGTTGGATATAATAAATATTATAGCATATTTTCAAATAATGTCCTAGTTAGCAAGTTCTGCAGCTAAAGTTTACAGTCTCTCAAACCGCTCATCACCACATGGAAGAGAGGGGTTTGGTGAGCAGAGCTCATTAGCATTTAAAGGGACATGCACCTAGTGGCTGTTCCCAAAATAGCATCAGAGTTTCGCCTCTTGGTATTCTATACCAAGAGTTAAGTGTACCATATGCATCAAACATTTAGCCAATGTTCCGTGGACGTGACGTCTGAAGCTGAGACTAGTCAAAGACTATAGAATACCCAAGACATGTCACTCATATAGTTTTGAATGTGGAAAAATGCAATGTTTATTATGGCCGCGAAGCCCCGCCTTCTTAGTGAAAGAGCCAATCGTTGATTAGTAAAGTCAGCGCGTCACTGCAGCTGCCGTTAGAAGTCCCGGTTGCTATAGAAACAATCGGCGCTCTAAGACGTGTGCTCAGTGCTGCGCATGCGCACTGGCTCATCTAGCCGGAAAAATAAGCATTTTTTAACGCTATTGGAGCACAAGTAACCATATTTATGAGGCAGTGCTTGTTGGATTTCTTTGGAGATTTAAAATATGAAATTTAATCTTAAATTTGGTGAACAGTTTTGGACAATTTGATGTTTCCCCATTCAAAGAGATAGGAGCTGCACTTGCCTGCCCGAGTAGCGTTTCAAAGATGGCCGCCGAGTGACATGACTTGCCTTAAAGGGACTTTGGACTAGTAGAACATTAACCGTGCAGTCCATGCTGTTATTTACATTTGAGTATCTCCAATATGCCTGCACATCCAGGTACCTGACCAAACCTTGACGTAAGTGCAAACCTCTATTCATGGGAAACCGCCACCTCATAAAATAGCTGTTTTTCTGTGAGATGAACTTTGTAATTTCATGGTCTCATATTACCATTGTAGTTTCCTCAGTGATGAAAAGCTCACGATTACATAAGCAGCAGGGGTCAACTTGAGTTACGCCAACAGATTTAAAGAGGTCAACACACATATCTCTGTGTTTAACTCTCAGTTACCCTGCAGGCGGCCGAGAATGCCTCCGAATTCCAAGGCTTCATGTTACAGGCTCGAGAGGTGCATGGAAAAACTGCAGTGGGACGCTTTACATTAATAAACACCAACCAATCCCGTGCCCTGAACTGTTTCAACACAGAGGTGCTTCATTGTTATTTTTAGACGGTGATGTTAAAGTTAATGCATTACATTTGACGTTCCTATTCAATGCAGACATTTAAATATTAGCTGCAATATTTGTTTTAACGCTAAAACGAGGCATGAGTCATGGAAACGCTCTCATTTTGGCCCTCAGAACTCAACTCTCAGCCAAGCATCTGCAGACAAGAAATCCCAGTTTGAGGCTACATGGGAAGCACCAGCAAACTCCTCTTTGGAAGATATTCAGTTCTTGTATGTGTTGTACTCTTGTTTAGAGGCAAATTACACTCATGATCTCTTGAAATGAAACACTTGAATATAATTCATGATTTCAATGCTTTTACAGTGTGACATTTGTCAGAGACTATACAGCTTTTTGGACCATGGTTAACAGCTCTACAGTTCGTTCAATTGGGAAACAGTCACCAAGCACATCACCATCACCATCACCTAACAAAACTACATCTACAACCATCAAACCAGCTGCTTCTCAGCAAACTAGTTCTTTACCAGTGAGTATTCTAATTCACATACTCCTATATTTCTTATAATTAGCTTCAATATTGTTTTATGTTTTTTTCCCCAACAGAATTCCAGTTATAAACACATACATTTAAGTGCGGTGAGGCTCAGTGTGATTCTCCATGCACAAACATTGTACTCACTTTTACTTTTGATCAACCTTTGACCAGTATTAAATAGTTTTACAGAAAAAAACTCAGTTGTTTTAGATTAAAAGTAATAAAACTTCATAAAGTTTTTTTATAGCATTTATAGAATATAGGCATGCAATAACTGGAGAACGTGAATACTTGAAACATGTAATAAAAAAATAATTGGCAACAAAAAATGTCTGCGCTTTCTGAATTAAAAACAAAAAGTTATAACGATTAAAAAATAATATTTTCCAGATACTCAGTCTTTAAACATTTTTTTTATTTCACATTTATCTCTGTTTTTAGTTCACTAATTATTCAGTCATTTTGAAACATGCGAACAAAAACATTTTGTGAGAAATCGAGCCTCCTAACCTTACAGGATCGTCAAAGATGTTTGTGCAAAGAAGTAGGACAAACACTACACATTAACTAACGATGAGTTAATTATATATTATACTAGACACATTCGCAATATTCCGACAAAATAGTGACAACATTTTAATGCGTACCCAGTCACCTACATCAAGGGCAAACTTACAGTCTCTAGTAGTCTAGTAAAAGCTGGATGCGGAAGGGAGGAACAAGGAAATCTCATACTAAAGTACAGGATGTTGTGTGTGTTGTACAATCTATCAGATATGAGCTTTCCTCAGATCTATTTACACAGCACACAATCAAGATTGCACAGGAACACTTGTGGAAGACGAGGGTGAGTGGTTTCTGCTCAGAGATCATGAAGAACCTCAAGCACAGCGGCAAGAGACCATGCCTGAGTTTCACAGCTAAAAGAGCAGTACTGGCCATTCTCATTTGTGAGCTCTGGCAGTCCCTTCCAGGATGACCTGAGGAACAAAAGACAGATATGTTAGATCCTGATTACGTTTTTGCAGGTCACGTTTTGCAGATTTGATCTCGATGTACAATATAAAATTTAATTGCTTCTGTGTTTACAAGCCATACTCTTTATTTATTCCTTGAACACTTCAAATGTTCAGCATAGTATCTCAGTTGTTGAAACCACATCTAATTGGTGACTATAGTGGCACTGAAATTACACACTTCAGCTTTAAATTTGAATTAAACGCAATGACAGACCATTTCTTACTTGCTAACTGGACATTTTATGAAGTAATATTTGCATTATACCAGCCACAAGTTTTAGAACCCATTTTGGTCAACAGGGTTCGTACAGATCCAGTAAAATGAATTTCAAGGACTTACCAAGCACTACTTTTTTGATTTTCAAGGACTTCAATCAAAGATCTAATTCATCATACATTGTCTTATCTTTCAAATTCTAAAAAAGATTAATAGATAAATAAAAATCTACGAATAAAATGATATGTGAAGTTCTGATCTAAATCAAATGACTCACAAATCCTCTCCGAAATCCAGATATAATTCTAACGATTCGTGATCAGCGCTCCGAAGTTCCGATCTAAAGCAAAAGATTCATGAACCTGCTTTGAAATCCCAATATAATTCGAATGATTTGCGATCTGCACTCTGAATTTCTGACCTAAAGCAAAGAATTCACAAACCAGCTTTGAAAACCCAATCTAATCTAAATGATTCGCGATCCATGCTCGGAAGTTCCAATCTGAAACAAAAGATTAACAAACCTTCTTCTAAATCCCGATCTAAATCAAATGATTCACAATCCACCCTGTGAAGTTCCAATCTGAAGCAAAAGATTCACTAACCCCCTCCGAAACTGCAATGTAATTCAAATAATTCCCCACTCCTAAGTTCCAATCTGAAGCAAAAGATTTACGAACCTGCTTCAAAATCCAATCTAACTGTTATGATTAGCAATCCGCACTTTGAAGTTCTAATCTGAAGCAAAAGATTCACAAACCAGCTTCGAAAACCCAATCTAATCCAAATGATTCGCGATCCATGCTCCGAAGTTCTAATCTAAAGCAAAAGATTCACAAACCTGCTCTGAAGTTCCAATGTAACTCAAATAATTTGCGAACTGCACCCTGAAGTTCAAATCTGAAGCAAAAGATTTACAAACCCGCTCCCAAATCCCGATCTAAATCAAATTATTCACGATTCACGCACCGAAGTTCCGATCTAAATCAAATGACGCACAAACCCACTTCGAAATCCCCATCTAAATTAAATGATTCACAATCCACCCTGTGAAGTTCTAATCTGAGGCAAAAGATTCACTAACCCCCTCCGAAATTGCAATGCAATTTAAATAATTCATGATCCGTACTCCGAAGTTCCGATCTGAAGCAAAAGATTCACAAACCAGCTTCGAAATCCGATCTAATTGTTATGATAAGCAATCCGCGCTCTGAAGTTCTGATCTGAAGCAAAAGATTCAGAAACCTGCTTTGAAATCCCAATCTAATTCGAATGATTTGTGATCCGAACTCTGAAGTTCCGACCTAAAGCAAAAGAGTCACGAAACAACTTTGAAATCCCAATCTAATTGAAATGTTTAGCGATCTGTCCTCCGAAGTTCTGATCTGAAGCAAAAGATTCACAAACCCGCTCGCAAATCAGATCTAATTCAAATGATTCGCGATCCATACTCCGTAGTTCCGATCTGAAGCAAAAGATGAACAAACCCTCTTCTAAATCCCGATCTAAATTATTCACGATCCATGCTCTGAAGATCCGATCTAAATCAAATGACGCACAAACCCACTCCGAAATCCCCATCTAAATCAAATGATTCACAATTCACAAAACTATTTATAAACCCACTCCAAAATCCCAATCTAATTCAAGTTATATGCACTCCGAAGTTTCAATCTGAAGCAAACGTTTCTCGAACCTGCATCGAAATCCCGATCTAAATCAAATTATTCATGATTCGCTCTCTGAAGTTCTAATCTGAAGCAAAAGATTCATGAACCTGCTCTGAAATGCGATTCTGATTCAAATGATTCTCAATCCATGCTCCTAAATTCCGATCTGAAGCAAAAGATTCATGAACCCGCTCTGAAATGCGATTCTGATTCAAATGATTCTCAATCCATGCTCCTAAGTTCCAGCCTGAAGCAAAATATTCATGAACCCGCTCCGAAATCGCTATATAATTCAAACGATTTACGATCTGCTTTCTGAAGTTCCAATCTGAAGCATGGTTCCAGCTTAAGATGATTTACTTAATGGATTCGGTTCAACTGTTCCTCTTTTTGCATCTTCAGCCATGTTTACACGACACTGTCCGTACTTCTACAGGCTTAGCTTGCTAGTTTCACGACTTTAAGTAAAATAAGCGGGAAAAGCTATGATTTTTTTTTTGTATGAACTTATTTCATAGATACATTGCGTTTCAGTAATTGAAGCACTTTTCAAGCACCTTTTGAGGAATATTGCTATTTTCAAGGGTTTTCCAGGCCTTAAATTTCAAAAGTCAAGCACTTCGAGCACCTTGTATGAACCCTGGGTCAACCAATAATTAACAGATAATTATTTACTATTCATGCAGTGTTTACCTTTCCATGTGGACATAATGGCGAGAGAGGACATTCTTCACCAAATACACTGTTTTGTCATAGGTGTCTTTTCCAAGCTTCTTTGCAAAGTAGATCTTTGCCCGGAGGAAGTAACCGATAGGCCATAGCCACTCCTGATGAGGGTAAATGAATAGAAAGGTTAAGAATCCTGAAAAAAGCTTAAATTGTGCTGATGAAGCTGTACTTATGGATCTTACAGGGCCTTGATGGTAATTGAAGCCCCTGGCGAGGTTGTAGTTGTCATTGTCCAGAGAATTGTCATAAACACCACAGTAAACCATGTCACTGTTTAAACAAACAAAATCATGAGTCACACACAGAAAGTAGAAGGAATGTTATCAGATAATGCAGTATAATTAATTTAAGGACTCTCACTCAGGGTCCAAGGTCTTCATTCCAAGAGGTCCAAGCAGTTTCTCTTCTGCAATGTTCAGTGCTTCCCAAGCATGCTCTACAGTGAACAGCTCTGGAGCCTAGGAAGGAAAACCATTAGGAATATACTAACCACAAACTATTAGGCTTTTACTCTCTAACTTAGATCCTCACCTATTGAAGCCTGATTTCTCCATTGAATAAAAAATAAACTGAAAATGAACTGAAAAAAAAGGTTGTTGCGACTTTTTATTTCACAATTCCGACATTTTTTTTCCCTCAGGATTGTGAGATACAAACTAGCTGTTGTAAGTTATAAAGTCAGAATTGTGAGTTTATATCACTGCAATTTTTTTTCCCACAAATTCAAGTTTATATTTCACAATTTTGACTTTTTTTTCTTGCAATTGCGAATTTGTATCTTGAAATTCTCACTTTTTCTTGCAATTTTGAGCTTTATCTCACAATTATGACTTTTTTTTTTACCCAGAATTGTGAGATATAAACTCGCAATTGTGAGTTATAAAGTCAGAATTTCATGTTTATGTCATTGCGAGTTTTTTTTCCACAAATTCAAGTTTGTATCTCGCAATTCTGATATTTTTTCTTGCAATTGCGAGTTCATATCTCACAATTCAGATTTTTTTCCCCAGAATTGTGAGGTATAAACTCGCAATTATGAGTTATAAAGTCAGAATTGTGTGATATAAACACGCAATTGCCAGCTATAAAATCATTGCAAGTTTTTTCTCACAAATTTGAGTTTTTATCTTGCAATTCTGACTTTTTTCCCCAGAATTGTGAGATATAAACTCTCTGCAATTCTCACTTTTTCTTGTGATTTTGAGTTTCATTGCAGGTATTTTCTAACTAATTTGAGTTTGTATCTCGCAATTCTGAATTGTTTTTTTAAGTTATGAAATTATAAAATCTCACAATTCTGACTCAACTAAAAAAAAAAAATCATAATTGCGAGATATAAACTCAGACTAAACTAAAGAAGTCAGATTTGCAAGTTATCTTGGACTTGAAAAGAAAAACACGTCATATTTGTGAATTTATAACATGCATTTCTGACTTCAATTTTCAGAATGAGTGTATGTCTCACAATTGTAAGAAAAAAAGTCAGATTTGCAAGATGTAAACAACTAAAAAAAAAAAAAAATATATATATATATATATATATATATATATATATATATATATATTCAGTGGTGGAAACAGGCTTTTATACTCACCAACCAAGAAAGTAGAAATGATAATTTAATAATTAAATTAAATAAGAAAAAAAACCCATCCAATTATATTTACAAATATTTTGGGACCTGAGATCTTTTAGATTTAATGTTTTAGAATGAATCCTTACCACCACCATGGCAATGGGAAAGTTGGGTCTGAGCTGGTAATCACACCAGGGGCTGGAGGCTCCATAGCTGTCTTTGTAAATGCCCCGCTTATGAACCAACTCAGGATGCTTCTCGTTGGGGTCATCCAGGTTTTGGGACACATAGAACATCTTCTCAAAGTTCTGCTGGATTTTTCTGTCCCATTCTTCATAGGAAATAGTGAGCTGTTTGTCTACAGGTATAACAAATGTTTGTGATTCAGATATTCTCTGCACCTTTGGAGTAAATCACAAATATCATATTTGATCCAAAGCATAGGCAGATATCTTCTTAAGGCAGCATCCTATGATTTAAAATGGAACCTCTGCAAGTAATTTTAAATGAATTATTACTTCCATAAATTATATATGCTTTTCTGAATTGAATTAAATATTGTTGCCATTACTCTCTTTTCTGCCATCATAGATACATGTTTTTAAATATTTTTTAATGAGCTTGTTAAACAAAGGATCTCAGACTGCAGCATTACTTTTCAAACCTTTTGAAACTACCTGTACTGTACATTGAGCGAGTGCCTGATGATGCCTTAAAATGCTATGTAGTAGAGCAGCTTGCTACGTTTTGGAACAAAGCTAATGTTATGAGCACTAGTAAGGGCAATCTGAGCTCACCGCCTTTGTGTATGGCCACACTATTATACGGAAAGAGCCCTTGTTTATGTAGCTCCACCAGCCAACGCAATGTTGATTTGCACAGACCCACTATTTCCACCGCTGATCCATCTCTGCATTAGGAACACAATAGGGAGTCAGAATATTGAATGATGGCAACAGACATAGACAGTGAGACAGAGAAAAGAGATCCACTTATAAATGGCATCTTATAAATAGAATATATATGGCTTTAAGAGATATCAACGCATGCCTGGGTGTCGCTGGTATCCCTTTGTTGCGGGCCCTCTCGCTCTCTCCCATTTTGTCCATCCAGGTCCCACAGTTGAACCGATTTCCGCCATACACAAACCCAGTGTCAGGGTTCACCTTGGCCACAATGTTAAACCCTGAGAAAGTTCAGAATAGAAAAAAATTGACATGTTCTTAAAGGACTCTTAAAAAAAGAATCTTGAAAAGAACATATAATGAAAATTAGACTTTTTCCTAGCTGTTTAACTTTACTGACTGTTTTTGTAACTTGTGTTTGTAACATAAACTTCTGTGTATTTGACCGTTTAAGCGCAATAAGACATGAAAGAGTTTCTTTTAGTACTTTCTGGCAGCTGCTTTCTGTGTGCGTGTTTTGAATGTGTGCACTCAGAAAACCGTATATCAGAAGTTTAAACTAATATGGAGTAAAAGCATGATTTCAGCATGATAGACATGATTATCAAAACTAAACAGAAGTTTTTTGGCAGAGTATCTGCGGTATGAGCTGTATAAACACAGCCCTATTCCGGAAAGGGTGGCAGGGAGCAGCAGCTCATTTGCATTTAAAGAGCCATGCGTGAAAACAGCATGTTTCTGCTTCCACTCAAAACAGGCATTTTCAAAATCATCTGTCTGATATTTTGAGCTGAAATTTCACAGACGTATTCTGGGGACATCTGAGACTTAGACATATTGTAAAAAGGGGAATAATAGGTCTTTAAAAATATTTAAAAAAGGTTTTACCTTCGTCTCTCATGTTGCGGTCAATCTGTGGTCCGGCATTCCTCTCTCTGAACTCTATACCCTGCATGTGGCGCTCCATGGCCTCATGAATGACTTCATACAGCAGCTGATCCTGTGGTATCACAGACACAAAACAATACTGATGCAATCCTTGTGTCAGCAGTGAACAGTGAAACCAAAATTTGAATTCATAAAGCATTATATAATCTATGATTGAAGGAGAAGTTCACTTGTAGAACAAAAAATTTCAGATAATTGACTCCTTTGTCATCCAAGATGTCTTTTTTTTCCTTCAGTCGTAAAGAACTTATGTTTTTGAGGAAAACATTTTTAGGAATTATATCCATATAGAGGACTTCAATGGTGCCCGTGAGTTTGAACTTCCAAATTGCAGTTTAAATGCAGCTTCAAATGGCTCTAAACAATCTCAGCAAAGGAAGAAGGGTTATATCTAGTGAAACAAACTGTCATTTTCGAAACAAATTCACATTTTATATGCTTTTTAACCTCAAATGCTCGTCTTGACTAGGTGTGTGTGAACAGTTTTTTTTTCCCAGTTCAAGACAGTTAGGGTATGTCGAAAAACCCAACTTCAAAATTGTCCTACATGGCTGCAAAAGTACTGACCCATTGTTTACAAAGTAAATATGTAAAGAAGATCAAACGCCATTTGCAAAAAAAAGGTAAAACATTTTGGAAGTTTAAACTTTGGGGCACCATTGAAGTCCACTATATGGAGATAAATCCTGAAATGCTTTCCCTCAAGAAACATAATTTCTTATCGACTGAAGAAAGAAAGACATGAAAATCTTGGATGACATTGGGGTGAGTCAATTATCTGTGAATTTTCGTTCTGGCAGTGAACGTCTCCTTTAAAACATTTAGTCAACAAGGACACAAAAAAGACAAATTAAATCAATGTTGTTCTATTTAAGTATCCTAAAAAGGAATACACAGAAATATTAAGCATCATTTTTTTCTTTTTTGGTGGTGTGCTTACCACAGTGCCAGCTGTCAGGGGTTTAGAGTCGTCTGTGGGGTACATCCTGGACACGGGGCATTGGAGGATGTCAGTGCCGTTGGGTACCATTGTACAATAGTCCTGAATACACTGCAACCACCACCACACCGCGTCACGGCAATTAAAACGGGCCCCTACACCCTCTCCGAGCAGGTTAGGAATCAGTCCATGTCTCAAAGTGCCAGCAAAGGCCAGGATGATGTTCCTGTAAAGCAGGATGAAGAGGAAAGGAACGAGCTCTGAGGAGAAATTCCATCTCTAAACACTCAACAATATCAATGTAAGATCAATATAATTTAATCTTTTTCTCAAATCTAAGGTCATAATGGGGGTAAAATGATGGATAACAAATCTCTCAAATGATTCTGGATGGATTGAGATTGACATTTTACACTAAAAAATTAAATGTATGCTTAATTTACACTTAAACTTGCACTGTTGCAGAAAAACTGATGTACTTTGAGAATCATTTTTGAATATGATCGTGATTGAATCAAAAACGGTCTGAGTTAATTATTGTAGTAATGAACTGGATATGAGTACCTGGCCTCCACATGACGTCCTGTGACCAGCATTAGTCCTCGCAGGGCGATGAACGTGTCCCTGCCCCAACAACGGAAGATTCCAGCAGAGAAATGAGGTAGGCCTGTGGAAGGAGGAAGTCATTAAGACCAAGAATAATAACAGATCACTGTAGCTGGTCATTGTTAAGTTTAAACCTACAATCCTGTGTTAGCAGCCCAGATATTTTGGCCATTCGGCTAGCAACACTTAATAATTCATTTACTCTGGCAACTTCTGCAACATATTCTGACATATTTAGGTTTTTCTGTGGGTTACTATGGAGTCACCTGCAGCCAATGAAACACAGCACTGCTCCTTCTGCTTTGTGATCTCATTGACACGGTAAGGCACATCGCTCAGGGCTGGTGAGAGAGGTGGAAGAGCTGGAAAACGTCCAACGGCACACATTTGGACCGATCCCAGAGCCAACAGCTTCACAAAAGATGAGCCATTCTGCACAAAACTAACACACAGACACATGCACACAATCAGTCTTATAACAGCTCTTGAATTATGAGAAACCTGAGCATTAGATTTAATACTTTCAATCATGACAGCTCCTAAAATAGATTTGAACAGTTATGGATCTTGGCGGATTTAGATATGCTACGCTGCCAAGTGAGTGAAGGTTTGCTGCTGAAACTTGCTAATAATTACAGGGATTAGGATTAGATCTGCAACTGCAAATTAAAAGAAATAGAACCCAGAGGCAGATCTAGACAGGTGGTGCTAGGGAGGAGGAAGGCTAAAGAAATTCACATGGCACACAGTAGTGAGATTATGATGGTGTTTTAGTGCCACGTTAAAAAAAGAAGCTAAGATTACCAGATTAAAATCGTAACATTTTGAGAATAAAGTCTGAATTTTACGAGAATTAAATCTAAATATTTTAAGAACAAAGCTGAAATATTTTCAAGAATAAAGACGAAACATTTCGAGAATAAAGTCACAATTACGAGAAAAATGCTGAAATATTTTAAAAATAAAGTCAAAATTATGAGAATAAAGTTGAAGTGTTTTGAGAATTAAGTCAAAATGTTTCGAGAATAAAGTCAAAATATTTTGAAAATAAACTCAAAATTAGAATAAATTTGTAGCAATAACAAGATTAAAGTTATAACCTAATATTTTGAGAGTATACTCTTAGCTATTGCGCATGCAAAGAGCAAAAAAAAAAAAAAAATCAGTTCAACTTTTTCTCAGAATGTTTCGACTTTATTCTCGAAATATGTAGACTTCATTCTCTGAACATTTTGTTCATACAATAATGTGTTCTTCATTCTCTTTAATGTGGCGTGACAGATAACTGTATCAGTCATCAGCCAGAGACATTCAGTTCATTAAATTAAATTCTTTTTTTTTTTAAATTTCATTTGATGTTCCTTCACGTTAATATCCTGCTACAAATTTGAGGAAAAACACATTTATAACAAAAAAATTACAGAATTTGAAATCTGAGATGTGTTATATTAAAAGTAACAAAGCACAATAGTGAATGGAAGATGTTAATAATTAATTGCAATCATTTACTGTTTTATACCGTGAATAAAAAAGCTTGCCTCAAAGAAGACAACAAGAAGACAACAAGATAACTTAAATTAATGAGTTGCAGTCCACTTCGACATTTAGAATGTTTTATTGTTGTTTGTAATTAAATTAATTTGCGGAATGAAAGGTTGAATGCCACATGCGATTTTCTGGAGTGGGTGGTAGAATTTCCGCATAGAATAATTTAATGAAAAGTATAATTTAGTGAATAATGTCTCATTGCAATCGAAAAGACGATTGATTAACATGAATACGTGATCTGTCACAGCACAAAGCTTATTGCTATTATTGGGTGGCTGGCGCACTACAAATAGGCCAAATTAATGCAATTGAAGACAATTTTTTCAAATAATTTCTAGTGGCCTGGCAACTTCTCCTGGTGCTCCCAATCCAGGCCATTTGCATGTTCAAGATATACTCAAGATACTATAAATTTAATTCTTATGATTTAATTCTCGTAGTTGCGACTTTATTCCCAAAACATTTCGACTTTATTCTCAAAATATTTTGACTTTATTCTCTGAACATTTCGTCTTTATTCCCAGAACATTTCGACTTTATTCTCTGAAGATTTTGACTTTATTCTTGGAACATTTCGACTTTATTCTCAAAATATTTTGACTTTATCCTCTGAACATTTCGTCTTTATTCCCAAAACAGTTCGACTTTATTCTCTGAAGATTTTGACTTTATTCTTGGAACATTTCGACTTTATTCTCAAAATATTTTGACTTTATTCCCAGAACATTTCGACTTTATTCTCGGAACATTGGGACTTTTTTCTCGGAACATGTCGACAGGTTTAAAGTAAATAAAAAAAGTTTGCTAAACATGAAATTGATTGGCTGTGTCGCCAGCTAATTGTGAGAACTAATCAGCTACTGAAATAGTTTTAAGAGAAAATAGCTGTTTTCAGAGAAAGGATTCATAATAAAACCCAACAAGAGTTTATGATAGGATTTTCCCTATCCTTTTGAGACACTGACCTTGACATCTGTTTGAAGGTCACATCAAGTGCAGTAGTGTAGGCCCCTACCAGGATGGCATCAAAGTAACAGGGGATAAGGTAGCGAGGGATGTGTTTCAGGTAGGCAAACATAGCCTGGAACCACTGACCCACCTAAGGACATGTTAGTGACAAATTTGACTACTGGATTTAAGAATAGGAGTAGCAATAGATCTTTCCAAAGACTTTGACCGCAGCTAAGAACCCTGAGATTATCAGCTCCATACAGTATTTATTTTGATCGCTTGACTCATTTACCTCGGCCTGTGTGCCCCCACGGGATATCAGTCTATTGCTCACATAGTCGATCATCCAATCCCCTTGCCTTAGGTTGTCACAGAACGGATGGCCAAGATCATTTTTGGGTCGAACATCTGCCATTACTGACAACAGACCTGTGAGTATGAAATGACAACATTTTTTGCCAGTTATTTTGATTTAAGATGCCTGTAAAATACACATCTTATAAATAAATACACACAGGACAATGTATATTGACCTGTGAAAAATACAAGTTTCATCTGTACCTTGCAGACCACCATATTTGAGTGGCTTCCAGCTGGGGATGTTATAGCAGCCCCCTCCATCTTCCTTTTCCTCTGCATCACAGCGAAACAGAAGAATGTTCATATCAGCCAGAGTCATCTTAGACATAATCCTGATGTAGAAAAAAACATGAAAAAAGCATCTTCAGAACTTCTCAATAATGAACAAAGGCATAAAAATGTTCAGTTCTCTGTGCATAGAGAGATCATCTCTGTAGGAGATCAAGACCATAAGGCTGCAGTAACTCTGAAAGGGAACCCCGGGTATTAAGACATGTATGGCTATATAACGTAAATTATGTTTCTGAAATATGAAGTAGAAAAACAAGGAAAGATTTACATTATTTAAAAATCTACACAATTTAATACATATTTTGGACTGGGGGGGAGGGCATTATTTCGATGACATGAAATGGTGAGCTATTGGTTCTACCTGTTGCTATTTTTACCACAACACAATTCAGAAAACACAACTCAGAAAATAAAATACTAATACAATGACTACAGTTACTGAAAGACCTTACAGATGGTGATGAATATAAGCATAGGCTTAAATCAAATGCTATACCATTAATTTTCCCCCACATGGAGTCTAAAGCCCAATATCAAGTGAAATCCGTGCTAAGAAACACTTTCATTGACTCCTTCAGTAACTGTGGTTTACTAAAAGCCTCAATAGCATCAGCATTATGATGGCGGAAGAGCGTAAATGTGGATAAAATGTCTCACTGTGTCAGTGGACTCTTCAGAATGTCAGGTGTGTTTGGATCAGGCAGACTTCCTGCTTTATACAGTGGATTGAACTGAATGAGATGGTTCCTTAACACACCAACTAACTCCTGAGATTTGGGATCCAGACTCACTCTGAAAAAGAAAGAAACTTCACCTTTGAAACTTATAATAATATTAATAATAATAATAAAGGATAAGTTCACTCCAGATTAAACATTCCTGTCATCCAAGATGTTCCTGTTTTTTTTTTTCAGTTGAAAAGAAATTAAGGTTTTTGAGGAAAACATTTCAGGATTTTTTTTCTATATAGTCGAATTCAATGGGAATTTAATATGGATTGTGGAAGACAAGCATTTGTGGTTAAAATGTATTTAAAAAAAAGATTTTTTTTAGAAAATGACAAATCGTTTTTCTAGATAAGACCCTTAATCCTTGGCTGGGATCGTGTAGAGCCCTTTGAAATCGAATTGAAACTGCAATTTGGAACTTCAACCCACTGATCCCCAATGAAGTCCACTACATTGAGAAAAATCCTGGAATGTTTTTCTCAAAAAACTTAATTTCTTTTCAACTAAAGAACGAAAGACAGACATGAACATCTTGGATGACATGGGGGTGAGTAAATTATCAGGAAATTATTATTATTTTTTTATTAAAATGTTCAGTCAGCAAAGACACACACATTGTTGCTTAAAAGTTTGTGAACCCTTTAGAATTTTCTATTTTTCTGCATAAATATGACCCAAAACATCATCGGATTATCATGTAAATCCTGAAAGTAGACAAAAAGAACAATGAGAAAAGTGACTCAGTGTTACATATCTGTGCAATGAATCTCTTGGATAAACAGTTAATTTAAAGGTGAAATTAGAGTCCATCAGTGCAGTTGTTTTCAGTCAGTGCAATGACTATCAAATGTCAGTATGTGAGCCATTTTATTCAAAGAACAGAAGTGAAGTGTGGAAGTGAATCATGTCACAAACAAAGGAAATTACGGAGGACCTCAGAAAAAGAGTTGATGTTGCTCATCAGGCTAGAAAAGGTTACACAACCATCTCTAAAGACGTTGGACTCCACAAATCCATGGTCAGACAGATTGTGTACAAATGGAGGAAATTCAAGACCACTGTTACCTTCCTGAGAAGTGATCGACCAAAAGCAGAATGATCACTCTAAAGCAGAATGTGTAATAGTCTGTGAGGTTGCAAAAGTTCCCAGGGTAACTTCTAAGCAACTAAAGGCCTTTCTCAAATTGGCTAATGTTAATGTTCATGAGCCCACCATCAGGGGAACACTGATCAACCATGGTGTGCATGGCAGAGTTGCAAGAAGAAAGCCACTGTTCTCCAAAAAGAAAATTGCTTGATAAAGATAATGTGGGCAAGCCAGATGACTATTGGAGAAAGGTTTAATGGATGGATGAACTTCTTGGTTAAATTAGAAGCTGTTATGTTTGGACAAAAGAGCACACTGCATTCCAGCTTAAGAATCTTATCCCATCTGTGAAACATGGTTGTAGTAGTATCATGGCTTGGGCCTGTTTTGCTGCATCTTTGCCAGGATAGCCTGCCATCATTGATGGAAAAATGAATTCTAAATTTTACTAGCAAATTCTAAAGTAAGATGCCAGGACATCTGTTTAAGAACAGAGTCTCAAGAGAATGTGGGTCATGCAGCAAGAAACAACCCCAAGCACACAAGTAATTCTTCCTAAGAATGTTTAAAGAATAACAAAGTTACTGTTTTGGAATGGCTGAGTCCAGACCTTAATCCAATTCAAATGTTGTGGAAGGACCTAAGCAAGCAGTTCAGAGGAGGAAGCCCACCAACATAACAGAGTTTAAATGGTTCTGCACTAAGGAATGGGCTAAAACTCCAACATGTTGTTGTGCAGGACTGACCAGCATTTACAAGAAACGTTACCTTCAGTTACTGCAGCAAAAGGGGGTTACTCCAGATACTGAAAGCAAAGATTCACATACTTTTGCAATGCACAGATATGTAACACTAGATATTTTTTCTCAATAAATAAATGAGAAAGAAAATATTTTTCTCTCACTTGTTTGATTGGGTTCTCTTTGTCTACTTATATTATATTTTAGAGTTGTCAATGTGCAGCATCACACATGCTGGACACCATTTGAGCCAAACAAGTTTATCTTAGTCCCATCAGACCACAGGACATCGTTCCAGTAATTCATGTTCTTGGACAGGTTGTCTTCAGCAAACTGTTTGCAGGCTTTCTTGTGAGCCAGCTCTAAAAGAGTCTTCCTTCCGGGAGCTGACCTTCTACTTTTACAAGCTTTAATGCAATGCTGGCAGCACTCATGCATCTGTTTTTTTGAAGCCAGGTTCTGCACATGACGCACAGTACGAGTGCTCAACTTCGTTGATCAACCCTTGCAAGGCCTGTTCTGAATGGAACCCATCTTGGAAAACCTCTGTATGACCCTGACCACTGTAGTGTAACTCGGTTTCAGGGTGTTACTGAACCTCTTTGGCCATCTTTGTGGAGAGCAACAATTCTAATTCTCAAATCCTCAGAGAATTATTTGCCATGAGATGCCATGTTGAACATCCAGTGGTAGGTATGAGAGAATTGTACTTAAAGCACCAAATTTTAACTGTAATTCAAAATCCACAACTTTGTATGGTCCTGTTACAGACAAAAACATAAACATGAGGAATAGGACATGTGGCTTTGCATGGTTAAACAACATACTGCGGTTATCACTTAGGGCATACTCACTCTTTTGACAGTAATGGCTGTACGTTGGTTTATTGTCAGAGGACAGTAAATCTATACTGCTATACAAGCTGCAAATTGACTACTCTAAAATATATCCAAGTTTCATTTCAATAGTATTGTCCCTTGTGACGATATATTAAAAAGGTGACTGAAATGTGAGGGGTGTACTCTGATGATATTTTGGGACACAGGCAGAAATATAGAGTATTCTAAAGGGTTCACAAACTTTCAAGCAGCATGTAAAATTGATCACATCACAATTTAATGACATGTGTGTTATAAAAGTTTTGGTACAATGTTGGATCACCCCTTCATTGCAAGTAAAATCCTGATCTGGTTCAGGGACAGTAAAACCTTTCAAAGTCTAACCTGAAAGCAATAACGCTTCCAGGTGTCAGCTGCTCAAACAAGATCTCCTGCACGTATTCACTGCGCCCTCGAGACGTCACTCCAGCCTGCCGCACCACCTTACTGTCCTTCAGCTGAGAAAAGACAAAGGACAAAGGAACCTCTGAGACCAAAGATAAGATTGACTCGTGCAGTGTTGACAGCATAGGCAATCAAAAGGCCATGCAAGTCTGGGCGGCAGACATTTACAACCAGGCAGGAAAGGGGAGGTTTACCAAAACAAGTAGTTGAAATGAAACCAGAGCTCTTTGAGGGCTGTGGTGTTTAAACTGCAGGGTAGGGCTTGAGCTTTTGCTGTTTTGTGAATGAGTGTTCTCAGCAGAGGCCATTGTGTCGGCTTAGGACAGTTATAATTAGAGCGGTCTCACAGCACTCAGGTTACCTGGATGTGCTCTTTAATCTCCACCGTGTACCCAGGCATGCCATTAATGCTCTTCTCATCTTTTTTGTAGGAGCCCGTCTGCCTCTCCACGGTACGCGCCTCCAGCACCACCTCCTCTATCTTACCTGTGAGATTTCAGAGAGATTTCAGGGTTTGGCTTCCAGTCAGGCATTAAGTCCAAGGACACATTATCAAGACAGAATAAAACCAGATGCCAGAACAGAATCTCAATGAGGTTGAGTGAGAGAGGAAATCTCATCCAGTTAAATATAAAAAAAGGTTCAGCCTCTCTGATAAGGAGGAGCGAAACTTTGACACACCTGGGATGCACATTGGTGGAACCTCATCTGTGTAGCGATGGTGTTTGGGGTTCTTGAAAGCGGTGCGGCACACAGCCACCACTGACTGGTGTGTACTGGGACAATGACGAGTGACTGCCACAATGTCCTCGTCCACTTGGTCCACAAACACCTAAGAAAACAAACAAAGACATATTGATGAAGCTAGTGAAAGGTTATTATAGCTTGGAATACCATAGTTTTTTTTTAAAGGGATAGTTCACCCAAAAATTAAAATTCTGTCATTAACTCATCCTCATGTCGTTCCAAACCCGGAATACCTGCATCTTTGAAACACAAATTAAGATATTTCTGATGAAATCCGAGAGCTTTCTGACCATTCTTGAACATGGTAGTTGAATTGCTGTCTATGCAGGGTCAGAAAGCTCTCAGATTTCATCAAAAATAGGGCTGCAACAACTAATTGATAAAATCGATTATTATCGATAATGAAAATCATGAACAACGATTCTCATTATCGATTAATTGGATCTGCTCACAGTGCACGTACAACTTCAGAGGCTCATGTCAATTTACAGCACTGAATGATGCATTTCTATGGACAAAATGCATCAAAAATAGTGGAGGAAACAGAATGAGATGTTGCAGGAGAGATACGTGATCCAAGCTGCCCAAACATGAGAATTCTTTATTTTAACCTTTAAGCTATTAGCGTAATGCTTTCCCTGTGAGGTGCTTTGACAGATTAGTTTGCATCCTCAGCATGAAAACTTTCAGTTTTTGGTCATATCCTTATCTGTAAATGTCACAAATTCACACGAGCATTTCAATTTTTGCTTAGAAGTCCATCCTGACATTTTGTGTTAAGTTTAAATCTATATATATATATATATATATATATATATATATATATATATATGTCAGATGCTTCACAGCCACCTTTTATATAAATTTGATCAAAGTGAATGCATGTTCCTACAGAACATTCCTCTCACCTGTTGGTTAACACTGAGTTTGTTTTTATTCTTCTTTATTATCTGTATTAGGCGAATCTTTTCATTTTTAATGTAGAGATTTAAACTATGTTCACCATATCCAATGTATGTAAGGTTTTTAACAAATTATTTAAGGTTTGTTCCACTGCTGCTCAAAACTAACAGGTAATTAACAAAATATTTTTTTTAGCTTTCTGTATTAGTTAGTCCACCAATATGCATAAGCTTTTTAGTAACAGTAGGCTATTTCTAATGCTATTGCTGTTATCTATGAAAAAATAGTCAAGCGCTTTATAGTGTTTTTCTTCAGATATTTGTCTCTTCTCTAAATTTAATTTAGCACTGTTTTCAAATCATTCAGTTGGCACGTTTGTTTAAAGGACATTGGACAGAATGTGGAATATTGTGATTTTTGTCAATAAAATAAAAAAATTGAGATTTAAGCCAATTAACCGATTAATCGAAAAATTATCAACCAACTACTCCATTATCAAAATAATCGTTAGTTGCAGCCCTAATCAAAATGATCTTAATTTGTGTTCCAGAAATGAAGGGTGAAATGAAAGGGTCTTATGGGTTTACAACAACTTGAGGATAAGGATGATCCCTTAATTTATATTATATTTGACTTATTTTTTGAGTATGTAATTACATTTCAACGTTAAATATTTGACATTCTGATATTTTTATTTAGATAAATATTTAAATATTTAAACTCTACTCTGTCGTACAATGAAAGTAAAATGGTTACAATTCATTCTTATTATATGGAAAAGAGCAGCTTGGACAATCTGCTAAATACTTTTGTGTTTCACAGAAAAAAAGGGGTTTGTAACAACATAAAAGTGAACAAAGGTCTTATGGGTTTGGAACAACATGAGGATGAGCAATTAATGACAGGATTTTTATTTTGGAGGAAACTATACCTTTAATACAATTTAAAAATGCACTTCTAATCATTTTTGTTTATTTCTAGTTTACAATTTCATATATAGTATTTAACATTATATATCTAATAAATATAATACAAAATATATTAAATATTAAATCCTATGTTTACATTTTAACATTTATTTATTTAGCTAATTAGTATTTTCATTCAATGTATTTTTATATTATTAATTTCTAATTCTGTATACTTTATAATTCTGTTATTTTGTAATATTGGGTTTATTACAGAATACATATGTATACTACACATACAGCAATGGATTTGTTAGTAATAGTTTATTTAACAGAGTTTAATTCACGTTTTAGTTCCGCATTTCATTTTTAATTTCATTATCATTTTAATAATATATAATATTAATACACTCTTAATTTCAGGTTCATTTTAGATTCTATTTAAAATTTAATATTTAAATGCAAATGTAAATGTATTATTTTAATGTGTTGACAAGTAAGGGCAACTGACTTGTCACATGCCATGTCGCCATCTGCAGGTGTGATGCCTTCTCTGTAAACAGATCTACACCATGTGCAAATAGCTCATCACACAAAAACTCTTCTATCTACTTATAATTTTTCAACCATTATTTATTCCAATTGCAGTTTTTCAATTCCAATTCATGCTTACTTGATTTGCATTCAACTTTTAAACCTTTAAAAAGACCTATTATGCAAAAAATCTTTTTTATAAGGTGTTTGAACCGCAGTGTGTGAAAAGTAACACAAGTTTGTGGTTACTTTAGCTAAACATTGCATATGAAAGTAACATGAAGTCAACCGCTCGAATTTGTCGAGCTCATAATCACAAGTGGGACTTAAAAAGTTTGTGATAGCATGCAATGCCACCATGAGACCAGTATGTATTTTATCCCACTGTGCTCCCAGTCTGTGTAATTCATTAACGCACATTTATTATGCACAGTACAATCAGACGACTGATTTTTAAAGGGGTTCGGGTTCAAACATGTAAGGCTGAATACAACTATTGAACGTTTCTGACATTTTCAGTATGTGAAATTGTCCTGTTTTTTTTTTTCCACCGGCTCTTGAAGCTCCACCCTCTTCTAAAAAGGGGGCCAGAAGCACCAGCTCACTTGTATTTAAAGGGACAAACACAAAAACGCATTTTGGCTCATACCCTAAAAGCTGCAATTTTAACAAGCTATATAAAAAATGATCTTAAAGGTATTTTGAGATAAAACTTCACATACACACTCTGGTGACATCAGAGACTTATTTTATATCTTGAAAAAATAATAATAGGACACCTTTAAATAAACAGGGTTTTGTCTTCATTCTTTTTTTTTTAAATTTATTTACACACAAGTGCCTCAGGTTGCATTTACCTGGCTGAAGCCTTTTGATGCCAGTTCCTGGTGTAGCCGGTTGAGAGCCAGCTTTCCAGCGTTGATTCCTGATTGCAGGTTGACCTCATCTGGGGACGACGGCTTAGCCTGAGGATTCCATTTGCTATAGAAACGCTCCTCTGATACCACTGAGATCTGATGGTAGAAAAGAAAAAAAAGGAATTCTGTGATGTACTCAAAAAATGAGCTCAATTCATGTTTTGGTGAGTCTGTGTGAAGTTAAATATCTTGCCTGGTGGGGTACTAACTCGTCGTAGCCTCTGGTGCTTCCAATGGCACAGCAGGCCATAGAAACAATAGCAGAGCTGGGCAGTGAATCGTACACAGAGCGGATCTACACAAAACATCAAAATCAGAACTCATTTAAGTGGCTACACCAACACAATGTAATATGTGTTTGAAATGCTATACCTGAATAGGGCACTCATTATCATGTGTGACGTCCAGGAACATGGCATGGGCAATGCTGGGCACCAGAGGCCTGAGACTGGGCTGAAGAAAAGCCCCCACAGGCTCTCCTCCATACCGGTACACCAGCCTACCCTCCTCATGACTGTCTCCAGCGCTCATCGCCTCTACAACAGCACAATGCAAAGTATGAACGCTGAATCATTTTAATATGAGCTACTTATTTCACCCAGAAAATAAAAACTTTGGCTCCTCGGTATTCACTCACATTCATGTCACTGCAAACCTAAATGACTTTCATTTTTCAACATTTAAAATTATACATAAACAAATCATTTGGACCAGTTTTGCTAACCAGATCAAATATTCATTCAAGATCTAAAGAACTAAAAAAAGAGATCTTTCAAGAATTGAATATTGCCACCTCTCGTGAAAACACCAAGGAGAGATAGATGTCAAGATTTTTATTAAATAATGACCAATTTATTTTTTGACATCAGAAGACTTGGAATATAGTGTGCATGTCATATGCAATACTTTCACATTTTTTGGATGGTTTTATGGTGCTCTTGTAACATTTCTTAAGTTTGAAAACTCCAATCCAGAAGAAAAAAGTCATATAGGTTTGAGGTGAGGTAAGTAAATGATAAAAAGCTAAAGAGCACTGTTTTCAATTCCGTCAAAAGTAGAATCAGAGCAATAGCTTCTGTTCATTAAAGTACCATTCAAGGTTCAGGGTCATTAAGATTTTTCATTTGATGGAAATTAAGACTTTTATTCAGCAGAATGCATTAAATGTGTCAAAAGTGATAGTAAATATATTTATAATGTTACAAAAGGCTTAAATTTCAAATAAATGTTGTTCTTTTAAACTTTCTCTTCATCAAAGAACACTGGAAAAAAGCACAAAGTTATTAAAGGGATGGTTCGGAGTAGAATTGACTTCATTGCTATGCACTCCGAAGCCCATGTAAATACCCCATCCGAAGTTTTTTTTTACCTTAGTCAAACATTTATGGAGATATTAGAGTTTTTCGAATTGCTTGTAACAGGAGTGATTGGTACATGTGATGTATCTCGTAAATTGCACCACTAAACGTGCAAGTAATCTTACCAAACTTGTACAGTAGTGTAAATAGGTTACTCACAAAACGCTGCATCGGAACATTTGTAAGTCCACCATGAGTGTTTTAAAAACACGTTTTAGCCGATCCCAACTAGTCTCAAAAACTACAAATGGCGACACGTCGACGTCACTTCCCTGGTTTGAAAAAAGCACGTAAAAGTCCTCCTACAAGTTGACATGCACATAGATGTAGTAGGAGGACTTTTACGTGCTTTTTTCAAACCAGGGAAGTGACGTCGACTTGTAGTTTCTGAGACTAGTAGTTCTCGGGTAAAACGTGTTTTTAAAACACTCATGGTGGACTTACAAATGTTCTGATGCAGCGTTTTGTGAGTACATAACCTATTTACACTATTGTACAAGTTTGGTAAGATCACTTGCACGTTTAGTGGTGCAATTTACGGGATACATCACATGTACCATTCACTCCTGTAACAAGCAATTCGAAAAACTCTAATATCTCCATAAATGTTCGACTAAGGTAAAAAAAAAAACTTCGGATGGGGTATTTAGATGGGCTTCGGAGTGCATAGCAATGAAGTCAATTCTACTCCGAACCATCCCTTTAAGAATAAATAAGAATAAGAAATCTTTCTTCAGCACCAAATCAGTATATTACAATGATTTCTGAAAGATCATGTGACACTGAAGACTCGTAATGGCTACTGAAAATCCAGCTTTGCCTTCAGAAACAAATTACATTTTAAAACATACCAACATAGAAAATGGTTTTTTAAAATGTACTATTATTTTACAATAATGCTTTTTTTATTATTAAAAAAATGCAGCCTTCTTTCAAAACATTTTACAAATCTTACTGACCCCAAACCTTAAAAATGTTTGATGAAGTTAGATTGCATGTCATACACTAACAAACACAATATAACAGCCACAATGCAAGACCACGGTTATTATAAGGCCATACCTCTGATGAGTGAAGAGATTCCTAATTTAGTTACAAAGACATTATCCAGCTCCTCGCTGCCTGTGAAGAGCTCAGCCACCACGTACAGGTCAGGTCTGAGTGTGCGGGCAGCATCCAGCATGAACTGCAGCAAGCAGGGTTAGGGCAAGACACACAGCCAAGAGGAAACCAAACCACGGTTGTTAGTATGTCAGGTGGGGTGTGAAAAATAGGTTCAGAAAGGGAGACAGTCATGCCTCAAATGAAGACAAAATGAGACAATAAAAGTCAAGGTGAGAGATTTTGGACGTATATATTTAGGAGAGATAGTCCAGAGAGAAAATGACAGGTGATGCAGTGCGAAAAAGAAAGACAAACAGATAAGACATTGTTAGTGTCATGCTAAAAGACTCTCCAATACCTCTTATAAGACTGGTTATTCCCAGCCGGTTAACAAACACATTGTCAATCAGCTCGCTGCCTGTAAAGAGCTCAGCTATCACATAGAGATTGGGTCTGACTGACCTGGCTGCTGCCAACATGGCCTGCAGAGCACAACATGAGTTAAAAGTGAGAGGGGTTGCTGACTTAAACATTTTTCAACTGATGCTAAAGTGTTTTTTGGGTGAATACAGTGCCCTCCACTAATATTGGCACCCTTGGTAAATATAAGCAAAGGTGGCTGTGAAAATAAATCTGCATCGTTTATCATTTTGATCTTTCATTAACAAAATTCGAACCTATCAATGAAGTAAAACAATGGAAAGTGGGGGGAATAAATGAAATTGTTTTTTGAAATAAATGTTTTTGTCTAGTTCACATTGGCCAAATTATTGGCACCCAATTGTTGCAACGTCCTTTTTTCCAAGATAACAGCTCTGAGTTTTTTCCTATAATGCCTGATGAGTTTGGAGAACATCTGACAAGACATCAGACACAATTCCTTCATACAGAATCATTCCAGACCTTTTAGATTCCCAGCTACATGTTAGTGCTTCTTCTCTTTAGTTCACCCTACTCATTTTCCATAGGGTTCAGGTCAGGGAACTGCCATTCCTTTATTTTGTTCCTTGGTGACACATTTTTGTGTTGATTTTGATGTTTGTTTTAAATCACTGTTCTGATGGAAGATCTAATCTCTGCAATTCTCCAGCTGTGATCCTTGGAGAGTCTTTGGCCAATTAAACTTTTCCTCCTTACCATGCATTAGCACAATATAGACACGCATCCTCTTCCAGGCAGATTTTTTTTTAACTAAAGTAACATCTTTTAAGGAACTTCTTAATTATTGCCCTGATAGTGAAAATGGGGAGTTCCAACAATTTAGCTATTTTCTTACAGCCAGTTTCTATTTTGTGAAGCTCAACAATCTTCTTTGGTATATTCTTTTGGTTTTACTCCTTGTGATGGATGATTAAGGGAATTTGGCATTTATGTTCCTCATATTTATAATCATGTGGAACAGAAAGTCATGGCTGGACAATTTCATGCTCCTAGTTACCCTGGAGCGCTAAAAATTGAATGGGAATATACTGCAGAGATATTTTACTTATAAGAATTTTTAGGGGTGCCAATAATTCTGGCCAACTTGCAATGAGATTTTCCCCTTAATTCAATGAAAGATTTTGTGAATTTTGCGAATAAAAGATTAAAACTATGCAGATTTATTTTCACATCTGCCTTTGCTTATATTTACCAAGGGCGCTAATGTTAGTGGAGGGCACTGTACATGCTAAAATAACTTTAACAATAAACAGCTGTTACCGATTTGTATAATCTTAGAACTGTACATTTACTTTACTTTGACACAATCACCTTTGATAACACTTCACTCGAAATTGTAATGTAGAATCATTCATTTCCTATCACAATTTGTGTTTAAAATTTTATATAAATTACTTTTTTTTTTTAAACAACATTTTAAATTACAGCATCCCTTTAAAGGGACAGTTCACCCAAAAATAAACATTTGTTGAAAATGTACTCAATTTGAGGCCATCGAAGAGGAGTTTTTCTTTATAGGAACAGATTTGCAGAAATTCACCTCAAATTCACTCACCTATAGATCCTCTGCAGTGAATGGGTGCCGTCAGAATGAGAGTCCAAACAGCTGATAAAAACATTACAATAATCCACAAGTAATTCACACAAATCTGGTCCATCAGTTAATGTCTTTTAAAGTCAAAATCTACATGTTTGTAATAAACAAATTCATGATTAAAACTTTTTTAACTTTGAACTGTTGCTTCTAGCTAAAATATAAGTTCTCTATCTATTATATTGCTTGTAATAATCTTTATTTTTATCTAGAAAAAAACTGTTTTAAACAACAATGTCGGTAGATTTTGATGTGAAAAAAAAGAGAGGATTGATGTTTTCACTGAAGTAAGCGTTAGTATGAATTATGAGTTGGTAAACTTTTTAATGATGGATCTGTTTCCTACAAACACACAGCTTTTCACTTCACAAGACGTTAATTGATGGACTGGAGTGTGGATTATTATGTTTTTATCAGCTCTAATTCTGATGGCACCCATTCACTGCAGAGGACCCATTGGTAAGCAAGTGATGTAGTGGTACATTTCTCCAAATCTGTTCTGATGAAGAAACAACATTTATTTTTGGGTGACAATTCTTTAAAGCAGTGAACTCTTCAAAGAAAAGTCTTTTTTTTAACACTTGGTATAGTAAACTAATAACTGAAAAGTGCATTTTTGTCTAATCATCAGCTTTACTTCTTTTTAACTAAGTTTGGTAATAATAAATAACTACTATCAATAGTATTTATTAAGACTGATGTGGTTTGGAATTGGTAAAATGTGTTTGGGGAAAAAAAAATATGACCAGAATATCAACTTGCCTAATAATTCTGCACGCGCTGTAAAACTGAAAATAGCATCAGTTGCATTGCATGACCCTTATACCATCACTGGTTTATCAATAAGCTAAGAATGGAGAACAAGCCACACTTAATATATTTTAGTGTGAAGTACAGCCAATGACGGAGCAATCGGTGGATGGGGAACAATCCTTATCCAAAACGTACTAACCAAGACAGTAACTAACGAGCTTGTCAAAATGAAAATGTGTAAAAGAAAAAAAAAATCAGTTCTTCCTGCCCCCCATGTCTAATATTCATCTTTACACATAGTTAATCTCAAACACGTTATTCATCTCTGACCTAGCCAAAAGTAATAATCCATCTTTTGACACTGCTACAGTACCTCAGCCACATGCAGTGGAGTTGAATGGCAGTTGTCCAGACGCACTCCCACAAAGTGCTTGGCTGTGATCTCGGTGTATTTCTGCATGTGGGCCCACAGGTAGGGGCAGTCCTCGGGCCCGTTGCCATACCGCAGTTTAACGCTGTCACCCCAGCAGATCAGCTCCCTCCTGATGTAGACGTTGGACCCTAACCAGAATGAGGACAAGAAAAAGCAACTTTGATTCACCTTACTGCCAAAAAGGCTTGGCAAGTGTTGCCAATGATTAAGGTTTAGTAAATGTGTTGATATCGCCACCTTGTGTTTACAGACTTAGATCACTGCTCTCATAGAAATCCACTGTGACATAAATAATTTTGCATAAATATAGTAATATAATATAATAATAGTATGCATAAAACCTTTCAAAAATATTAAGAGAAAACCTGTGCATTTCTGAGGAGTGGATTTAAATAGAATTTATTCCTGTGAATTTTCAAAAGCCATTACTCCTTCAGAAATCTGTCTAATATGCTGATTTGCTACTTACAGTAAGAAAGATTTCTTGTTATTATTAGTGTTGAAAATACATGCCTAATATTTCTGTGGTTACTTTAATGAATATACATTTTTAAAGAACATTCTTTTTTTAATAGATGTTTTTTTTTATATTCTAAATGTCTACTGTCACTTTTGATCAATTAAATTATATCCTTGCTGAATAAAAGCATTCATTTATTTAAAAAAAAATCATACTGACCCCTAACATTTGAACAGCAAAAAATGTTTAAAGCTTTCAAATAGCAATTTTAGTAAGGTAAAAAAAATTAACATGCAATATAGTGAAAGAGTACGACAGCATTTTAGTGCCACGTTAAAAAATAAAAAAATCTAAGATTACGAGAAGTATTTCAAAGAATAAAGTCAAAATATTTAGAGAATAAAGTCAAAATTATGAGAATGAAGTCGAAATATTTTGAGAATAAAGTCGAACAATTTTGAAAATAAAGTCAAAATATTTTGAGAATATAGTTGAAATTACGAGAACAAGGTCAAAATATTTTACGAGAATAAAGTCAAAATATTTTGAGAACAAAGTCGAAATATTTAGAGAATAAAGTCGAACTATTTTGAAAATAAAGTCAAAATATTTTGAGAATAAAGTTGAAATATTTGATAATAAAGTTAAAATTACGAGAATAAAGTAAAAAATATTTTGAAAATAAAGTCAAAATATTTTGAGAATAAAGTCTAAATATTTTGAGAATAAAGTTGAAATTACGAAAATAAAGTCAAAATATTTTGAAAACAAAGTCGAAATATTTTGAGAATAAAGTCGAATTATTTTGAAAATAAAGTCAAAATATTTAGAGAATAAAGTTGAAATATTTGATAATAAAGTTAAAATTACGAGAATAAAGTAAAAATATTTTGAAAATAAAGTCAAAATATTTTGAGAATAAAGTCAAAATATTTTGAGAATAAAGTCAAAATATTTTGAGAATAAAGTTGAAATTACAAGAACAAGGTCAAAATATTTTGTGAATAAAGTTGAAATTACAAAAATAAAGTCAAAATATTTTGAAAACAAAGTCGAAATATTTTGAGAATAAAGTCAAAATATTTTGAGAATAAAGTTGAAATTACAAGAACAAGGTCAAAATATTTTGTGAATAAAGTTAAAATTACGAGAATAAAGTCAAAATATTTTGAAAATAAAGTCTAAATATTTTGAGAATAAAGTCAAAATATTTTGAAAACAAAGTCGAAATATTTTGAGAATAAAGTCGAATTATTTTGAAAATAAAGTCAAAATATTTAGAGAATAAAGTTGAAATTACGAGAATAAAGTCAAAATATTTTGAGAACAAAGTCGAAATATTTTGAGAATAAAGTCAAAATATTTAGAGAATAAAGTTGAAATATTTGATAATAAAGTTAAAATTACGAGAATAAAGTAAAAATATTTCGAGAATAAAGTCAAAATATTTTGAGAATAAAGTCAAATTATTTAGAGAATAAAGCCAAATATTTTGAGAATAAAGTAAAAATGATGAGAATAATGTCTAAATATTTCAAGAAAAAAAGTAAAAATATTTAGAGAATAAAGTCAAAATTATAAGAATGAAGTCGAAATATTTTGAGAATGAAGTCGAAATATTTTGAGAATGAAGTTGAAATATTTTGAGAATAAAGTAAAATTATTTTGAGAATAAAGTTGAAATATTTTGAGAATAAAGTCAAATTATTTTGAGAATAAAGTCAAAATATTTAGAGAATAAAGTTGAAATATTTGATAATAAAGTTAAAATTACGACAATAAAGTCTAAATATTTTGAGAATAAAGTCAAACTATTTTGAGAATAAAGCCAAATATTTTGAGAATAAAGTAAAAATTATGAGAATAATGTCTAAATATTTCAAGAAAAAAAAGTAAAAATATTTAGAGAATAAAGTAAAAATTATGAGAATGAAGTCAAAATATTTTGAGAATGAAGTTGAAATATTTTGAGAATAAAGTCAAAATATTTTGAGAATAAAGTAAAAATTATGAGAATAATGTCTAAATATTTCAAGAAAAAAAGTAAAATATTTAGAGAATAAAGTAAAAATTATGAGAATAAAGTCTAAATATTTAGAGAATAAAGTTGAAATATTTGATAATAAAGTTAAAATTACGAGAGTAAAGTCTAAATATTTTGAGAATAAAGTCTAAATATTTTGAGAATAAAGTTGAAATTACAAGAACAAGGTCAAAATATTTTGAGAATAAAGCCAAATATTTTGAGAATAAAGTAAAAATTATGAGAATAATGTCTAAATATTTCAAGAAAAAAAGTAAAAATATTTAGAGAATAAAGTAAAAATTATGAGAATGAAGTCGAAATATTTTGAGAACAAAGTCGAAATATTTTGAGAATAAAGTCAAATTATTTTGAGAATAAAGTCAAAGTATTTTGAGAATAAAGTTGAAATTACGAGAATAAAGTCAAAATATATCAAGAACAGAGTCAAAATATTTCGACAATAAATTCAAAATTATGAGAATAAAGTTGAAATGTTTAGAGAATAAAGTCAAAATATTTTAACAATAAAGTCAAAGAGTTTTGAGAATGAAGTCAAAATGTTTTAAGAAAAAAGTCAATATATTTAGAGAATACAGTCAAAATTCATTTGTAGCAATAATGAGATTAAAGCTATAATATTTTGAAAGTATATTCTAGCCTTTTCGCGCAAACAAATGGCCCGGATTGGGAGCGACGGGAGATATTCAAGTCTCCGCAATAATGTGTTTTTCATGCTATTTAATGTGGCATGACAGATTGCTGTATTCGCCTCAGTTTAAGTGGCATGTGAATCAGTCACCCTTCCGATTACAGTGAGACATTTGTTTCAATAATAATAATGTAAATTAGGCTATACTGTTTTATTCATTCCTTCTGATGTTCCTTTGTACTTTATGATAAAACTGACAGAATTCAAAAGCTGAGCTGTGTTATATTAAAAGCAACAAAGCACAAAATTATTACAATTAATGGATGGCTGGTGCACTACAAATAATGAATGGAAGACGTTAAATATTATTTCCAATCATTTGCTGTTTTGAGAACCGTAAATAAAACAGCTTGTAAATAAAACAGCTTGTGAATAGTCACTTACATACCTCAGATAAGACAACAATATAACTTATGTTACCGAGTTGGAGTCCACTTCAACCTTTAGAACGTTTTATTATTGTATTTAATTAAATACATGTGAGTGTGGATGCCACAGATGTTTTTGTGAAATTTTCACAAAGAAAACAGTCTAATTTAATTAAACGAATGTCTAATTGTAATCACATGAATACATTGATGTGTCCTGCCACATTAAAGAGCGTATAAAACACATTTTTGCAAGACATTGTTTGTATTTTACTATAAAACTGACTGAGATTTTGAAAGCTGAGGCTTTGTTTTATATTAAAAGTACCAAAAGCACAAAGTTTATTGCTATTATTGGGTGGCTGGCGCACTACAAATAGAGCTAAACAATGCAATCATAGTAGTGCAGTATATGCAATTTAGTGAAAGACTACAACAGCTTTTTAGTGTCATGTTAAAAAATAAAAAACTGTAAGATTCAAGTCAAAATATTTCAAGAATAAAGTCAGAATATTTAGAGAATAAAGTCGAAATTACGAGAATAAAGTCAAAATATTTTGAAAATAAAGCCAAATATTTTGAGAATAAAGTAAAAATTATGAGAATAATGTCTAAATATTTAGAGAATAAAGTCAAAATTATGATAATGAAGTCGAAATATTTTGAGCATAAAGTCAAAATATTATGATAATAAAGGTATAATTACGAGAATAAAGTCAAAATATTTTGAAAATAAAGTAAAAATCATGAGAATAAAGTCAAAATATAATAGATTTCTGCTAATAATCCCGCATACATTCAAATCAATTCCAGTGGCCTGGAAAAACTTCTCCCGGTGCTCACAAACTGGGCCATTTGCATGCGCAGGCTATACTCTCAAAATATTCTAACTTTAATTGCTAAGATTTAATTCTCATAATTTCAACTTTATTCTTGAAATGTCTACTTTATTCTCAAAACATTGTGACTTTATTGTCAAAATATTACAACTTTAATCTTGAAATTTTTAGATTTTTTAAAATTTATTAATGTGGCACTAAAATGCAGTCATAGAAAGAAAGAGTTTTGTATTCAGATAAGAACTTCTATCAGCCACTGAAATGATAGTTATAGTTATTCTAGCTTTGCTTTTATGTGGATCAGAAAGGCAAACTGGTAAACCTGGCTCTGCGAAGTTCCTCAAGGGATCGTCCCCCATGACCCAGCCATTATGGGCCAGGAAGTGACATGACTTTTCTGGTTGATTTATCAGCTCCAGATCCTGCTCCAAAGTTGCTTCCTCAAATGGGAAAGTGAAATATCTGCATAAAGACAAAACAATTAGATCTTTATCAAAGACCTGTAACATGTCTCTAAAACAGAAGGCGGAAAAAAAAAATCACCTAGCAGGTGAAAAAAAGTTAGGAGCACCAAAACAAACGTAGGCGCACCCAATTTCTTTTTAGTGATGCACTGATCTTGATTCTTCATGGCTGATTCTGACTGCAGATGTTTTACAAGCACATGATCAAAGTAGGCTACTCTTTTAATATTCAAAGCATGATACTTGAATTTTTCAAGCATGATACAGAACTATAGACAACTGCACAATATATTTTTATAGCCCACATACTAATAAATGCCTAGATATTTTATCTAGCCTAATTTGCGCGCATTGAGGAGTCGCTCTCTAAACGCGGGATATTAAAATTGCTTTTGAATGCGCGTCCGCGTTTTACTTTTGGTTTCGTTTTAACGATCTTGCGAGACTCTCAAAGGCGCTGAGCGTGCATTCTACAATAAAAGAGATTATTATAACAAAACCATTTGAAATATGAGAGGACACAAACAGGATTTTGAAAAGCATGTCCCCAGTGAAAATTACACCCCTGTGTGAATGGAACTCTGCCTCTGAGTTATCATCTGATGTGGATGAATGCCGCGTTGTACAGTAACGTATATGGACACGGAGGCGCCAGAATTGTATCTGACAGATATATATTATATTATATTTCTTCAAAAGCGATTTGTTGAGACCTTTTATTTTTCACAATCGAAAGAGAGAATGGCGAACCTGTCACTGTATCAGCTCACAGCAGTCTGTGCAGTAGTTAGGCTAGCGAACGTTTTGTAAAGAAATGAAACCAAGTCGGAACACAACAGTTTCTCGCACTCGCACCAATGGTCCCAAATATAATTTCAGGTCACGCAGATTAAATTTTGGGAGCATATGCGACCAAAACGTTCACAATTTCGAGCCCTGCCTAGTAAAGGTAGAACAAAATGTCTTTAGAACAGACCTCTGCCAAAAAGTAAGTATGTGTGTGCGTACGCGCGTGCGTGTGTTTGAAAAAACAACAACCCAGACCACAGTGTCCCACATAAAAACAATTAGAAAACTGGCAGAGTCTAGCTGCCTTCTGCTAAGAAAACCAGCATGACCATTTCTGGTTTCAAGCATGAACGTTGGCATGTTCTTGCTCTCTGTTTAGGCGCGCTGTGTTGTGATCGGTTCAAATAGCATGCTGCGGAAAAGTATCAGTCGAGTGCGTGCAAAAAATCGTGCTGTAAGGCGATTTAGAAATCATGCATGTTCATAGGGCTGGGCAATTAATCGAAAAGTAATCGAAATCGACATTCAGAACCTATAATCGATCAAATTTTTCCAGGTCAATTATTTCAATTACTTTCCCTTTAAAAACATTACTGCGTGTGGAGTCAGGTGACCCCGCTCCGTTACGTTACGTTATTCCTCCGACATGTCGATGGAGAGTTTAAGCAGTATTATTTATACAGTAAAAAGTATTTACAGGATATACAAGAGTAATTTTATTTAGAAGAGATACTGCTTATTTTCTACTTTTAATATTTATTATTATTTTATAAATAATTAATTTTGTTTCCAAAAGTGCAAGTTATTTATTTTCACAAATTTAAGAAAAATGTGACTTTTCGTTTTAAGCAATGTGTGCTTTAATTTCAGTTGTTCAACACTGATGTTCAATAAATAATCATAGGTAGTAGATAGTGTGTGCACCCTTCATTCAAAAATCTCTCACTTGTAATATGTGCGCATATTTACTGTACAAAACTTGTCAGTGAACTATGAGGGCAAAATTAATATTATTTAAATATAATTAAATATAATTTTATTAATGAATAAAATAATCGTTCATTAATCGTAATCGGGTTAAAATGTTCAATTAATCGAGATTTTGATTTTAGGCCAAATTGCCCAGCCCTACATGTTCACATCACGATTTCGATACGATTTCAATTAATCGCACAGCCCTATTATATATCATAGCAAACATAGTGAAAAAACTTTGAATATAATGCAGAAACTTCAACAGAGGCTGATGGAATAAACTGTGGTACCTAGTAACCAGAGGATGTTTCCTGGTGACGGGGCCCAACTTTGGTCCGTGGTCTGCCAGTCTTTCATAGCTTACAGTTCCAGCAATACAGTTAGTAGCCTGAACATAAAGAAATAATATCACTGCATTGGATTCCAAAGAAATTAGAGGTAAAGGTATAGAGAGAGACTCACCTGCTCCTGATGGTGCTTAACTTCATGAAACCGTTCACCATTGATTTCTTCCAGTCTTCTCCTCAGCCAGTTACAGCAATCCTCAATGGCACCAGGACTGTTTCTACAACAACATAAAACCAATGTATAATTCAGCAACATAAAATCAATGCTTTAAGAATAATAAGCACACTATAGCGCAGTGGTTCTCAATCCTGGTCCTGGAGGACCCCTGCTCTGCACATTTCGCATGTCTCCCTTATTTAAAGGTTGTATCAGCGATTTCTAGCCTAAAACATGAAGTGTCAATTTCAGCTGACCTTTCTTCACGATCCGCTCGCTGCCTGCCCCATAAATTGTCTGTGAAAAAAACGCGTCTCTCTGGTCAGCCTAGGGTCCGAGATATGCCAAAAAAACAATCGGCGCTATCAACACACCACAGATAACCAAACAGTGTTCCAACCAATCAGCGTCAGGGGTTTGGTGTTGTGGACTTTCCTACTGGTGCTGGGATGTGAGGGAGGCGGAGCGAAAGTCCACAACACCAAACCCCTGACGCTGATTGGTTGGAACACTGTTTGTTTTTGTGTGGAAAGGTTGGTAGTGCCGATTGTTTTTTTGGCATATCTCGGACCCTAGGCTGACCAGAGAGACGCGTTTTTTTCACAGACAATTTATGGGGCAGGCAGCGAGCGGATCGTGATGAAAGGTCAGCTGAATTTGACACTTTATGTTTTAGGGCTATAAATCGCTGATACAACCTTTAACACACCTGATTGAGATCTTCAGCTTGTTAGTTCAGTTCATGGATCTCTCTCCTAATGAGCTGATGATCTCAATCAGGCGTGTTAAATAAGGGAGACATGCAAAATGTGCAGAGCAGGGGTCCCCCAGGACCAGGATTGAGAACCACTGCTATAGCGAACACATGCTCAATGCAGCAGCATACTAACCCATGGGGCACAAAGGTTTCTAGAGCAGAGTTCATGTCCACTGTGTTACCAAAACGTCTGTACTGAGGGTCTTGAATGATCTTCAGTTGCTGTTTGCCCTCAGTCTTGCTCTTATCAGGTTTAGCTCCTGTGCAGACAATTTAAAACAAACCAATAAACACATTAACATTTTCAATGATCTTAGCCTAAGCGTCTGAGAAACCTTCCAGGAACGTACCACTTTTGAGTAAAGTTCTGAACTGCTCTATTGTTGGTTCCATTTTGACTTGGAAGAACTCCCACAGTTTGATTTTAGGAAACACATCTTGCCAGAGAATTCCACGAATGGCCTGGTGAAAACACATTACAGTTTGTTTTGAAGGAAATAAGAGCATGCCAAATTAATTCTGTTTTAAGGCTTCCACAGATACTGATTCGCTCACATGGAGGTGTTCGTGATTCTCGATTAGGGCTGGGACACCCTTGTCTTTGTATTTGCCATCAGCTATTGCACAGGTGACATGCCACAGGGCTCTATCCAGCACCCAGGCCGGCTTCAGGTGGGGAGAGTTCACCAGGTTATAACCACACTCAGGATGTTTTCTAATCCATTTGCTGTTAGCAGCTAAGAAAGAAATGAAAACACAGTGGTTACTATGACATTGTAAACCAAATAAACAAAAATGAACAAAGACGAAGAAACAGAGATTACAAAAAAAGTGACTGAATTAGTGATCCCAAACAAATATATAAAGTCAAAGTAAGATCCGTGTGTGTGTGTGTGTGTGTGTGTGTGTGTGTATATAAATATGGATCTTTCTCCACCTTTATTAAATGTAAAATACAACCAATTTATTTTACGAGCAAATTGCCAAAAAAATGCTAATTTTATGCAATATTGATCCTTTAATAGCGTCAAAATAAATTTTATTTATTTGTCAGTTACTCCACCATTCAAGTGTTTTGAGTCAGGTTGTTTTTTTTAAAGAAATTAATACTTTTATGTAGCAAGGACACATTCAATTAATCAAAAGTGACATTTATAAGACATTTATAAGACTATGATTTCTATATAAAAATGCTGTTCTTTAAACTTTCTATTATTAAAAATAAAAAAAAATCTGAAATTTTCCAGGAAATAAAACATGGTTTTCACAAACATATTAAGCATTAAACAGTTTAACTGTTATAATAAGAAGAAATGTGTATTGAGCACCAAATCAGCATGTTAAAATGATTTCTGAGGGATCATGTGACACTGAATATTAGAGTAATGGCTGCTGAATATTCAGCTTTGCCATAACAGAAATAAACTTTATTCTAAAATATATTTAAAAAGAAAAAGTTTACTTCAAATTGTAATAATATTTCTCAATATTACATATTTTACTGTACTTCTGATCAAATAAATGCAGCCTTGGTGCACAAAAGAGACTTCCCTTAAATTTTTTTAAATAAAATAAAATAAAATTAAAATTCCCATTAAAAAAAAAAAAATCTTACCTACACCAACCCCAGAAAATTTAACAATAGTGTATATTTTAACGTCATATCATTATATATATATATATATATATATATATATATATATATATATATATATATATATAATTATTATTTATATTATTTATAAATATTATTTCGATGTAAAATAAATGTAAAGTGTTTTCTAGGTGAATATATTTTCAAATGTCATTTATTTCTGTGATGCAAAGCATTTTCAGCAGTCTTCAGTGTCACATGATCCTACAAAAATTATTCTAATATGCTGATTTATTATGCTGCTTAATATTTAGTTGGAAACTGTGATATTTTTTTTTTTAGGATTATTTAATAAATAAAAAGTTAAAAAGAACAGCATTTATTTTAAAATAGACATTTGTTGTAACAATATCACTACCATTTAAAAGGTTTTTTTTTTTTTGGAAGGAATTCATACTTTTATTCACCAAGGATGTGTTAAATTGATAAAAATTGATATCAAAGAATTATTTTGTTAGAAATGATTTCTATTTTGAATAAAGGCTGTTCTTTTTAGCATTTATTTATCAAAGAATTACAGGTTCCAAAACAATATTAAGCAGCACAACTGTTGCCAACAATGATGATAAAAGTAATAAATCTAAAGGATCATGTGACACTGAAGACTGGAGTAATGGCTGATTAAAATTCAGCTTTGCATCACAGGAACAATTTATATTTTACAATATATTAAAAATAGAAAAACATTATTTAAAACTGCATTAATAATTCACAATATTACTGTTTTTTCGATATTTTTAAGGAAGTAAATGCAGCCTTGATGAGAATTCTTAAAAAAAAAAAAAGTCTTACTGATCCCAAACTTTTGAATGGCAGTGTACAGTATATATATACAAACCTGTATACATGCACATACAGCACATAGCACTGGACTCCCCCTTGTTTAAATGTGTGGCATTTGCACACAGCTTCAGATAAGGTATCACACACTCCTTGACCTTTAACTCTGCTGAGCTCTGGTAGAAGCAATGAACTATGAACTTTGCTTTCTATTAAGCTTGATTACTCTAACACTTCAATGAACAGTGTAACCCAAGGAAAAGGTTCTGGAGTTCAAGGAAAAAGAAAGACGATCTTACAGTGACATCCTTAGTGATGTCAAACAGAGACTGAAAAAGCTCTAACAAAATGACGCCACACAAGTTAATTCAAATTCCCCTGCAGCAAGTAACCTATAAACACTCTTCTCTAAACCTCCACAATCAGTCAGCGTATCTGAATGAAAATTTTAAATGTTTCTCTTTAGTATTCTGTTCACATACTGGGACTCTCAAGCAGCTCTGTGCAACAGCTGAACTGCAGCATAGTACAAATCAGACAGGCCAAATGTTGCACCAACAGCTCCTGTTCTCCGTAAATAAACTATTTTTAGAATTGAAGTCAATGCAATGGCTTTTAGTGGGGGCTTACAGGAGATTACAGTCAATCAGTTTAAAACTGTGGCCTTTTCCATTTCCATTGCAATAAGATAACCCACTATAGCTAGACCCTGCAGACAGATAATTGACATGCAATGCTTTTGGGAAGTCTTGACTGTGACATTTCTACTTAATCTAAAATTATTTCACAACAGTTTGCCAGTTATTTTATAAGTATATGTACAGTAGCTTAGCTTTTATGAATTATTTGGATAAAAGTGTCTGCTAAGTGAAAAAAAAAGTTGTGTGAACTACTAAAATGCATAAAGCATTGTAGAAAATGATGTGTCTTGAAAATGAAAACACACACACCCGTATGATTGTAAACCACATCTGTGATGCAAAGCATATTCCACTCATTCTTCATTTTCTCCACCAGGTTGCCAACGTCTGTCCAAGTGTACGTTTGTCCAGGAGGGGAGAAATCTGGGTTGAGCTCCAGCTGATCGGCCAGAGAGTAACAAGAGCGTGACTCACCCAGTGTCTGCAATGGCGTGAAGTGAATCATATTATACCCTAAAAAGATGAACATGAAACATAAGATCAGTTACTTTAAAAGAGATTACTAAACGAATGTTATAAAAAGCAATATAACTTTATAAATCTATCTATGAAGGCATTGTTTATATAAAAGTTCCAGAATATAAAATTCCGGAAAATTTACTCACTCATGTCTTTCTTTCTTCAGTCGAAAAGAAATTAAGGCTTTTGAGAAAAACATTCCTGGATTTTTCTCCATATAGTGGATTTCATTAGGGATCAGCTGGTTGAAGGTCCAAATTGTAACTTCAGTGCAGTTTCAAAGGGCTCTACATGATCCCAGCCAAGGAATAAGTGTCTTGTCTAGTGAAACAATTTGTCATTTTCTAAACATTTTTTTTTACATTTATATACTTTTAAAGCAACCCTAAGTAACTTTTCCCTCAACGCTCCCTCTACAGGTTGGAAGCGGAATTGTCCATTACTGCTGTTGTAAATAATTTAGCCTACCGTCGAGTCACATGCACGTTATTTGTTTGGAGGCTATCCAGGACCGGCTTTGGAAATAACGATGTCCAGTGACAAGGTAGAGTATGTTGTATGACTTTATAACAAGTATATATATATTTTAATGAAAACCTTTTGTGAAGCCTGCCGTAAAGCAAGTCGCATTTGTAGTCTCATTTGAACTACAAAACCGCGACCCGACGACCCAAACTTACATAGTGCTGTTATGGCCGATAGAGGGTCGCAAAGCGAATACGAAAGTGCCGTTTCACCCTGTTATGAGTTGATGAACCACTGACACGAGTTCGGAAACATTATTTTAAGGTAAAAACAACTCTTTAGTGTTGACAATTCCACTTCCAACCTGTAGAGGGAGCGTTGAGGGAAAAGTTACTTAGTGTTGCTTTAATCACAAATGCTCATCTTGCACGCATTGTGTAATCACGTTGGAAAGGTCACGCGTGGTTAGTTCTTTGTCTGTGTACTTCGGTAAGGTAGGGTCTGATTTTCTCCTACAACTTAAAAATCGTCCAACATCATTGTTCTACCCTTTTTTGTAAAGGGCGTTTGACTTGCTTTGCACGTTTACTTTGTAAACACTGGGTTGGTACTTCTGCCTACGTCACGATTTCTGCATTCGCATTTTAATGTGGTTTTAGAGTTTAAAATCAAACGATATAAGTGCAGGAAGGGAAAGAACTTGCTCACTGTTTGTGTACAGTGCAAATATCTGAAGCGGTTATTTGTCTTAAGTGAAAGTAAAAAGATGAGAAAGAAAAAGTGTAGCAGTATTTTCAGATCCGTGTGTTTAGAGCTAAAGAGACAGCAGCCTAATAAACGCTCCGCCTGTCATTAATGTTAATCCATGAACAAAAAAAATCATTCACTGATCTTGACTAAATATCTTTATTCTATATTTTTTTTTATGAAAAGTTGTTCAGTTTTATTTATTTATGCTTTTGCTAATGTATTTGCTTGTTTTTTATTTTATTACTGACTGTTTGCTTTAATAATTTAATATTTGAAATTTATATTAGTGTAGTTGTTTTTGCTCTGGCATTTTTTTGTTAAAACCATAGGCCAAAGTTCCTCTTAGGCTGAAGTGTTCTGTAGGCTGCTGATTTTTGTTATTATGCTATGTTATTCAGCTGCAACAGAAAGCTTTGTAAAAACACAATAAAAAAATGTTTGACTTAATGTTTTATTGACTTTGTTACTGGAATCGAAACTAGGAATCATTAAGAATCTGAGTCGATAGGCAGAATATAAAAAATTAAGGCAGATATAAAAAATTTGAACGATACCCAACCCTAGTCAAGCGTACGTAATTACGTAATGTGTAAGGTTGAGCTTGGGAAAGACAAGCATTTTTGGTAAAAATGTATGTAATTTTTTTTTTTTTTTTTTTTTCAGAAAATGACTGATCGTTTCGCTAGACAAGACCCATATTCCTCAGCTGGGATCATGTAGAGCCTTTCGAAGCTGCATTGAAACTAAATGACTGAGTCCACCATATGGGAAAAAATCCTGGAACGTTTTCCTCAAAAAACCTAATTTCTTTTACATCTTAGATGGCATGGGGGTAAGTAAATTATCCGGATTTTTCTCTCTCGAAGTAATCCTTTAATTTAGAGAATTAATAATCTACTTAGATTTCAATGACAGGACTTACTGTTAAAAATACACAGTAACACATGACTATTCTGAAATAAACTACTAAATAAAACTACTCGCTTAAAAAACTACAGACATTTCAGTTGCTTTAGGTCTATGAACTTGGACTAACTTAATCTCTTTAAATTTATTAGCTGAGTTTCTCCATGGTTATTTGTTGGTTATTGATTTGTACATATAATCAAATAAACTGTACAGAAGGAGATAAGAAAAGTTCAAATGCAGTTAGAGCTGACAGTTTGGTAAACAATTGGTAAAAGTGTAACTAATATAATAGCACCGGCTGTTTTTTTACCTGTCTCTTTGGAGACTTGTAGCCTGTCCAGCCACTCATCCAGGGGCCCGAGACATTTGGACAGGTATGTCTGGATACTGATGCAGTCAAGGGGCAAGACGTGGTTGTCTGCCCCTACCCGGAGCACTGGGTCCACCACAATATACCCACCACCAGACTTCTCTTTATCTCTAAAGAGTAACAAATCAATTATAACATGTGCAGTTTTAACAAAATATAGTAGAACTGACAATACACTTTAAAAAAATTGTAGGCATCTGACTGACCCATGGCCAAAGTAATACTGGTATGAGCCTGAAATCTTGAGGTCAAGGGTGCAGAACTTGTCCGAATCATCCTCTCTTCCAGTTGGGTTAGTCCAGCCTAAGGCGCGGAACTTGTGACGCTCAAATCGCTCCCCTTCTGCTGGGTAGTTAGTGTGAACGTGTACATATTTACCCTGAAGAGTGGGGCCCAGACGAAACTGGAGCTCAAACCCTGAGCAGAAACACAACATAAGCTTCACAACTCATATTTTGCTGTTTGTGGGTTACAATAAATAAATAATAGTTTTATTTTAAATAAAAGTAATGGTGGAACTTAGCCCACAACTGTTCATGACATACATGACACACACCAGCCATTTAATTAGGTTCACCTGATCAACTGCTTGTTAATGCAAATATCAGCCAATTACATGGGAGCAATTTAATGCATTTAGGCATGTAGACGATCTGCTGAAGTTCAAACCAAGCACCAGAATGGAGACAAAAGTGACTTTGAATGTGGCATGGTTGTTGGTGCCAGACATGTTGGTCTGAGTATTTCAGAAACTGCTGATCTACTGAGATTTTTCATGCACAACCATCTCTAGGCTTTATAGAAAATGGTCTGAAAAAGAGAAAATATCCAGTGAATGGCGGTTCGATTAATGGTCGAACCACCACACAAAACAACCCTGAGGCAGATGGGCTACAACAGCAGAAGACCACACCAGATGCCACTCCTGTCAGCTAAAAATAGGAAACTGAGGACAAAATTGGACAACAGAAGATTGGAAAAGAGTTGCCTGGACTGTCCGTCTTGATTTCTGTTGTGACATTTATATGTGACCCTGGACCACAAAACCAGTCATAAGGTAAAATTTTACAAAACTGAGATGTATACATCACATGTAAGCTCAATAAATAAGCTTTCTATTGATGTATGGTTTGTTAGGATAGGACAATATTTGGCCGAGATACATCTATTTGAAAATCTGGAATCTGAGGGTGCAAAAAAATCAAAATACTGAGAAAATCACCTTTAAAGTTGTCCAAATTAAGTTCTTAACAATGCATATTACTAATCAAAAATTACATTTTGATATGTTTACAATATGAATTTAACAAAAAATCTTCATGGAACATGATCTTTACTTAATTTCCTAATGATTTTTGGCATAAAAGAAAAATCAATAATTTTGACCCATACCATGTATTTTTGGCTATTGCTACAAATATACCCCAGCGACTTAAGACTGGTTTTGTGGTCCAGGGTCACATATAGTGGGGTGAGAATTTGGCGTAAACAACATGAAAGCATGGATCAATCCTGACTTGTATCAGTGCTTCAAGCTTCTGGTGGTGTAATTGAGTGGGGGATATTTTCCAAATGGGACTTGTTTAAACACCTCAGCCTACCCGAGCATTGTTGCTTAACATGTCCATCCTTCATGACCACAGTGGCTACTTCTAGAACAGTGGTTCCCAACCACGTTCCAGGAGGCCCCCCAACACTGCATGTTTTCCATGTTTCCTTATCAAACACACCTGAATCAGATCATAAGTTCATTAGTAGAGACTCCAAGACCTGAAATGGTTGTGTCAGACAAAGGAGAGATGCAAAATGTGTGTTGGGGGGCCTCCAGGAACATGGTTGGGAACCACTGTTCTAAAAGGATAATGCACCATGTCACAAAGCTGAAATCATCTCAAGCTGTTTTCTTGAACATGACAATAAGTTCACTATACTCAAATAGACTCCGCAGTCACCACTCTCAATTCGATAGCGCATCTGTGGAATGTGGTGGATTGCATCATAAATGTGCAACCGATAAAAAAATATCTGCAGCAACTGTGTGATGTTATCATGTCAATATGAACCAAAATCTTTGAGGAATGTTTCCAGTAACTTCCTAAATCTATGCCACAAAGAAGGCAGTTCTGAAGGCAAATAGGGGTCGAACACGGTACTAGCAACCTAATACCTAATAAACTGTACCTAATAAAGTGGCTGGTTAGTGTATGTATTTATTAAACAGTTTCATAAGACAAATATATATTTCCATCACTTCTCTGCATAGCACCACAAAAATGTTGGTATAAACTAGGACTGCACGATAAATCGCATGCATTATCAAATGCGCATCTTGTTGGTAAAGCCGCTTCTGTAATCAGTAAATCTCCATCATGTGTTCTTTCAGATAGAGCAGCATTTACTACACAGAGCCGTTTTTCACTGACAAGCTGTGTGAGCTTGATTCTATCATCTGCGTGGTTTTACGCAGCTTGTCAATAAACTACAGCTCTGTGTAGTAAAAGCTGCTCTATCTGAAAGCACACACATGATGGAGATTTACTACTGACTACAGAATCGGCTTTACTGACAAGATGTGCATATCACATGTGATTTATCGTGCAGCACTAGTATAAATGATAGCACCACATTACAGTAACCATATCAGATGGCAAAATCATGGTAATTTGTGCTGCATAAATTCCATATTATGTACCATCATAGTGTTCAAAAAAATGTACTTGTATTAGCATGATACAACACCTCCCCACACACACAAACACACAAAAAGTCAAAGAAAAAAACTGTTATCATAAAAAGTGCTAATACATATTATTACTGTATTATAGTATAAATATAAAAACATAATATTATCTAGTTAAATAAAAGTTTCCTCATCTCACAAGTTTCACATTAATATCTTGCATAAAACTTTTTTAAAACAGAGGCATTTGTTTCTCAAAAGATCTAGAATCTGGATAAAAATTAGATGCCAACTATATTCAGCTCATATGAAAGTATTCATTAACAGTATGTGAGGGTGAGGATGCATATGATTTTTAACATATGTGACCCTGCACCACAAAACCAGTCTACGGTGTACATTTTAGGACATCCTCAGACCTCAGCCATACAACGAAAAGGTGTCATGCCTCAGACTAAAAGGCGTCAGTCACAGGACAAAACGGCATCGTGCCTCAGACTGAAAGGCTTCAGGTTTTAGGAAAAAGGACATCAGGTGTCAGGTCTCATACAATTAGACATCGGATGAAACGGACTCGGATTAAAAGGCATCAGATAAAAAGTCATCAGGCAAAACAGACTCAGATTAAAAGGCATCAGACAAAAAGCCATCAGGCGAAACAGACTCAGATTAAAAGGCATCAGACAAAAAGCCATCAGACGAAACAGACTCAGATTAAAAGGTATCAGATAAAAAGTCATCAAGCAAAAAGGACTCAGATTAAAAGACATCAGGTGAAACGGACTTAGTGTGGCAACACGCACACGGTTAGGAACAAGCAAAATGGTGTGGAACGTCATTTTTTTCTGTACTTTTCACTATACTGAATAATTCTGTGAAAATGTTGGTTGAATAATAATATCCAGCAAGATGTATCCATTACTTTAAAATGCATTATTTTAGCACATTGTGATTCTGACTCCACTAAAAGCAATGGTTGTTTTGTTATAAACGTATTTTTTTTCTTTGTAAATTTTAACAAACCAAAGTTTCTTTTTTTTTTTTTTAAGAATTAAACAATTATCTAAACACTATTTAAGAAAGCAAGAAGAACTATTTCATTGTTTCATTAAATGGTAAACTAATTAAATTGTACAGTGTATGTTTAAAATGTGTATAATATTGCATGTTGCCAAATAGTACTAGTTACCCTTACTTAAAATACCCATGGTTTAGCTTCAAATAAAACTGTGGTTATGCAAATGATAATCAATACATAAAAAAAAGATTCTATACTTTCACTATAGTAAAACCATGGTTAATTTTTATAAGGTTAACTTTGTCCGTCCTGAGTCTGTTAAACCTGATGTCTTTTTGTTTGATGCCTTTTCATCTGACTCTGTTTCGTCTGATGTCTTTTTGTTTGATGTCTTTTAATCTGAGTCCGTTTCGTCTGATGCCTTTTAATCTGAGTCCGTTTCGTTTGATGCCTTTTAATCTGAGTCCGTTTCGTTTGATGCCTTTTAATCTGAGTCCGTTTCGTCTGATGCCTTTTAATCTGAGTCCGTTTCGTCTGATGCCTTTTAATCTGAGTCCGTTTCGTTTGATGCCTTTTAATCTGAGTCCGTTTCGTTTGATGCCTTTTAATCTGAGTCCGTTTCGTCTGATGCCTTTTAATCTGAGTCCGTTTCGTTTGATGCCTTTTAATCTGAGTTCCTTTTCGTCTGATGCCTTTTAATTTGAGTCCGTTTCGTCTGATGCCTTTTATTCTGAGTCCGTTTCGTTTGATGTCTTTTTGTCTGATGCCTTTTAATCTGAGTCCGTTTTGCTTGATGACTTTTTGTCTGATGCCTTTTAATCTGAGTCCGTTTCAATCAATGACACCTGACACCTGATGTCGTTTTTCCTGAGACCTGAAGCCTTTCAGTCTGAGGCACGATGCCGTTTTGTCCTGTGACTGACGACTTTTAGTCTGAGGCATGACACCTTTTCGTTGTATGGCTGAGGTCTGAGGATGTCCTAAAATGTACACCGTACCAGTCATAAGGGTACAATTTTTGAAATTGAGATTTATACAACACTGAAAGCAGAATAAATAAGTTTTCCATTGGTGTATGTTAGAATAGGACAATATTGAGCCAAGATACAACTATTTGAAAATCTGGAATCTGAGTGTGCAGAACATTGCCTTTAAAGTTGTCTAAATTAAGTTCTTAGCAATGCATACCACTAATCAAAAATTAAGGTTTAATATATTTACGGTAGAAATTTGGCAAAATATCTTCATGGAATATGATCTTTACTTTATACCTAATGATTTTGGCATAAAAGAAAAATTGATCATTTTGACCCATACAATGTATTTTAGCTGTTGCTACAAATATACTGTACCCATGCTATTTAAGTCTGGTTTCATGGTCCAGGCATAATATAAAGTACATATCTTCTCAAAAATGTATCAATGGAGTTGAATGTGAGAAGTTCTTACCAAATTAGTTTGATTGAATATTCCATTATGAATGGATTCAATTTCTAACGTGGAAGCATTATAGTAACCTTTTCATATAATCAATGCCAAACTCTTCTGCTATTTATTCTATTTATTAGTACATGAATGAAAAGGTATTTAGGCATGAAGTTGGCTCCTGAGAATACAACACCCTCTATAAATAACCACAAACGTTCCGCACGTAACTACTAGTCATTACACTACAATAAACAATCATATCTCAGGACGACGCAAGGCGTTAAGCATGAGCTGAAACTTGCCTTGTTCCAGACGGAAAAGGGTCCTGTCGCGTTTCTCCATGTCATTGAGGACCATCAGTCTTACTTGTTTTGCTGTCATGATTGCCCTCCTTATTTTAGAACGTCCTTAATGCAGCGAAGAGCAGGATGTCAACAGGACCCCCTTCACTAAAAAGTGAACCAAAAGATATGCAAATTACCACACTGTATAATATATGTCATTAACGTAAGCCCGACTGTACTTTCAGAATAACTACAGAATTGCAACCGTTTCCTGTTCAAGGGCAAATTATTGCAACATTTTAGCGTTTGACAGAATGCATGACATAACTGCAACTACAACAACCCAAAATGTCAGAGAGTTCTGTAGGAGTGCATGAATATACCTCCGTCAAGAATCGTATCCGTACGTTAGTATCTAACCTCAATGCACCATCACCACCTCTGGTAGTTTATTTAACATTAGCGTTGTCCGATTCGTGAACGAATCTTTCGTTTGAATCGAATCTTTTGAATCGCTTGAACCGATTCACTATTTTAGAACATGTCCGATTCGTAATGAAGCGAGAAAGGGAGAGTGAACGGATAAGAGAGACTTTAAAGTTACTTTAATAGGCGATTTGTAAAAAGTACTACACCCAAGAGAGACTGACTTAAATTAATCTGTGTTTGGTTTAACATAAATGCAAATTATATTTAGTTTGTAAAAGACTTGTTTAGATTTTAAATTAATATAAACAGCCACTATGTGTACGTGCCAAAGGAGAAAAAAAGAATCACTGAATCATTTATTTATGAACGGTTCCATGAAACGAACTGTTCAAATGAACCGATTAGCGAAAATGAGTCGGACTCCCATCACTAGTAAACATGAACGGAATTTAAAGCCACGGCCAAAAAAGTATCCTCTAACTCAGACTGGTCGAGGTTAGGAATCTAGCGGATAAAGGCCAAGCAAGTCTATTTTAAATGAATTATCAGTGCAGCTGTAAATTTTGCCAAGCCAAGACAGTACATTGCAACATGCATACAATCCTCTTCTGATGCACGACAGTCTGAAATATAAATTGATATAAACATTCCGATCATTTTTGCACAACAATACAGTGTTAAACAGCAATATGGTTAAATGACACACCAGTGTATTTTCCTGTTTTCGGCTTAAGGACGTTCCTGACGCTGGTGAAGGAGGCGTGTGCACGGCTGCAGTTCTCCGCTTCCCTCTACCGTAAATACACTGGTAGAAGATACATTTTCCACTTGAATGAAATGTTTCAGTCACAGTGTGTTAATGTTTATGTGAAAAATAAGATGATTAGATAGAAAGACATCAACATCAAATTCACTTTATGAGAAACAAACATGCAAACAAACAAACAAATAGATAAAAACAATAAACGACCGCAAGGATTTGTTTCAGATTTTGTCTCCATCTTGTGGTTGTAGGCCTACGGAGTTCTAAAATGTGACATGACCCGCCCATTTACGTTCAAACCATAAAATTATTATCTACCAGCATTACCTGAGCAGACAGGTTGCCGACTAGGTAAGAGCAGTGCTTACTTTTCAACCTCTATAACCTGCATTAACTTTTTCCAGTATATTTATTTAGGCCTACACAACTGCTACATATTGTCATTGTTGTCATTGTATTGTCATGGTAATTTAAATACATTTATATAGCTAAAAAGGTTACTAACATTGTTGTTGTTGTTTCATAAGAGAAAGTAAATGCAGGGCCTTTTTTTTCATACTGTAAAAAGTTATACAGTGGTAACTGGCATTCAAGTAGAAATACACCCCAGCATTTTCTTTTCAGAAATTTTGAACAATTTCAAAAGGGAAAAATCTTAGAAATGCATTAGTCAATGCAGTCAAACCAAACATTATTCAGACACCAGATATATTTGTTGACATTTTTTAATAGTGGTTGCTGGACACTAAAGTTTATTTATGTAAGTGAGGATAGCAAAATAAAGTAAACTGTGACATATTATACCCCAAAATTATTAATACAGTGGACCTCCAGTAAAATTTATAAACATTTTGGACCAAAAATTTTTCAGTTACTTTGACCTGACCATGTTTTGCTTAAGTGTTTTTTCTTTAATTGCTAATGTGACCTTTTTTTACAACACAGACTGAACAAAATTAAGCATTGCTTGGTAATTGGTCAACAAAGTATTGATAGTGTGTAAATATTATCATACTAACAGTCAGTTCTTGTCATATTTTATTACCATTTTCTAAACTAGAGAATAAACTGTGATAATGTGAGAAATGTTGAATGAATGTGTCTGAATAAATTTTGGTTTGACTGCATATGTGGGAATCTAAATGAATCTTAATTAGCAAGAAAAAACTATAACATCATTAAAAAAAGTATCATCATGTTTTTCTTCTCTTAGGACATATCCACAGAAGAGGATCGCATTGTCTGGAAAATGCAAAATTTACAAACTGCTCTTGTGATCCTTGGGACTTTGTGTTTGACCTCTACAAGTGGATACAAAAATGGAAAGGTGGAGAAATCTTGTGAGAGCATGATGCCGGATCATCACAGCCAACCCAACACTACTGCCAGTCCATACACAGTGACTGTGAATGCCAGTAAATTTAGCCCAGGGGACAATATCAGAGGTAAGGGGATAAAACCTAAATGAATTAACCAATGATGATAATTTTTAAATACTGTTGAACAATAAATGCTTCTCAGCCTTACCTTTATTTATTACACCTTCTAATGCTCATAGTCACTGTCTCTGGAAGTGGGCACTTTGAAGGCTTTCTGATTGAGGCCCGAGATGCTTCAAACCCTGATGGACCAGCTATTGGCTCGTTCATATTGGTAGATCATGAGATTTCTCAACGTTTGACATGTAACAGTATAGAGGTACGTATAGTAATGGCCACTTTTGGTATAAACCCTGCAATATTCAGCAATGATGCATAAAATTGATCTATATTGACAGTAAAGACCTTTAAATTGTTACCAAGCATTTAGTTTTTTTTAGGCAAACACTGTTTTTTGGAAGTTTTTATTCATCAAATATGTGACCCTGGACCACAAAACCAGTCATAAGGTTAAATTTGACAAAACTGAGATATATATACATCATATGAAAGCTCAATAAATAAGCTTTCTATTGATGTATAGTTTGTTAGGATAGGACAATATTTGGCCGAGATACATCTATTTGAAAATCTGCAATCTAAGGGTGCAAAAAAATCAAAATACTGAGAAAATCACCTTTAAAGTTGTCCAAATTAAGTTCTTAACAATGCATATTACTAATAAAAAATTACATTTTGATAGGTTTACAGTAGGAATTTTACAAAAAATCTTAATGTAACACGATCTTTACTTAATTTCCTAATGATTTTTGACATAAAAGAAAAATCAATAATTTTGACCCATACAATGTATTTTTGGCTATTGCTACAAATATACCCTATATAAATATACCTGCGACTTAAGACTGGTTTTGTGGTCCAGGGTCACATATAATAAAAAATATATAATAAAAAAAGTAACACATTTTATCAGCATTGATAATGATTAAAATGTTTTTTGAACACCGATTCAAAATGTTAGACTGATTTCTTAAGGATCATGTGACACTGAAGTCTAGAGTAATGGCTGCTGAAAATCAGCTTTGCCATCACAGAAATAAATTACAATTGAAAATATATCAAAATAAAAAATTGTAATATTATTTCACAATATAACTGTTATTATGGTAACTTTTATTAAATAAATGCAGTCTTGCTGAACATAAAAAAAAACTTTTTTGGTTCTGTAATTAAGCACTATCACAAAAGCTATTGTATTAAATATAATTTCTGTGATGTTCTATAAATTAAAATCAGCGTGGATTATTTTGTTTACAAACTATTTTGCATGAGAAATGTGGCTCAAAATCTGCTTTTAATGTTAAAGAGTTTCTATACAAAGAAAGTGTGTTATCTTTTAAAGGGTTCTGCAGTTAGTCACACCAGTAATGCCAAAAAGACAGAAATTCAGGCGATTTGGAAAGCCCCGTCTAACGCACCTCCCACTGTACAGTTTCTGTGAGTGTGATTCTGCTCTGACTTTGTTAATCAGTATTAAAAATGTTCATAAACCTTACACACAGGATCTTTTCAAATTCAAACTGATATTTGTGATTATATTCAGATTTATTATGTTCAATCTGTATGTTTGTTTATTTTAATTTCACATCAAGTGCCACAGTTCTTGCCCACTACAAGATTTTCTGGCTGAAAGTCCCTAGTCCTGTCATTTCCCAGGGTGACGTGACCCCCGCTCCACCTCAATCAACCACCGAAATGTCTACAAACTCTGCAAGCACCTCTATATTGCCTCAGCCGGTATGTGCCAAAATAGTAATTATAAACGTATCTGCTACAGTAAGTGTCATTACATAGCTTTTATTATATTCTCTTACAGTTCACCTCAGAGGGATGTGGCAAGTCGAAGTCTTGTCTCAGTGACCCTGTCGGCTGTAACCCTTTTGTAAACACAAACTGCTTCTTCCTTTCTTATTCTACTTTGGGCCAGACAGTTTTGTTTGAGCTCAGCGGCCCTGCACAGGGATACGTCTCCTTTGCTTTGTCTAAAGATGAATGGATGGTGAGCATGATCAAATGCAAAATTTCCAGTACTCCAGTTGTGTTCAGTGCATCATAATGAATTGACTAGATATATTCGTGTTTGGTAGGGAGATGATGATACGTACTTGTGCATAAATGATGAGGGTCGTGTAAGTGTGGAGACTGCACACACAACAGGCCGGAAATATCCAGAATTATCATCCAAGGTGAGAGCACTTTTTTTTTTTTTACTTAATTTTAAGACCTATAAAACATTATAGTCCCAAAAATGTCAGCGTGTCTTCTACGTTTTATGCGGTTGTAAATGTACTCAGCATAATTCACTTCCCCTGCAGTCTGTGCTGACTGATGTAGGTTGGAGAGTTTCTGATGGGGTCATTCAGTGCAAGTTCTCTAGGTCCATTTACACCCCTCAGGATCCTGTCCGATTCAGCCTTAACAACAGTTATTACCTGTTTGTAGCACACGGGACTGCAGAATATGGTGAGACTTTTAACTGCATCAGTGACATACAGTGTTAATGTTAACTAAAACGTTTGTTAACTGAAATACCGCTGAAATAAAATATAAATAGTAGATGAAAAACTGAACACAAAAGGAAACTAACATGAATATAATCATAGTTTCTAAACTGCCCTTTAAAAGGAGAGTTCACCCAAAGATGAAAACTTAGTCATTATTTTCCTCTAATTTATTTTACCTGCTGAACACAAAAGAAGATATTTTGAAGAATGTTGGTAACCAAACAGTTGCTGGTAGCCATTAATCAACTGAAAATTTTCCATAGACATATGAAATAGAAAGCTAAATACAGAATAAATAAAAATAACAAAATGACTAAAATTGAAATGAAAGCTGAAAATATAAAATAAAACAAATTCTACATAGTAATAAATACTATAATAGTACATAAATTATACTAAAATAACACTGATGACTTATTACAGAATTATGGAATTATATTATATTATATTGTGTTATATTATTTATCTCCCAATTCTCTCAAATTTTTCTCAGATTTTCACCTTACAATTTTCAATTTTCTCAGAATTGTGACATGTAAAATCGAAATTTATCGCATTTACCTCTCTCAATTCTCTCAGAATTGCGTGATACAAACTCGAAATAGTGAAAAATAAAGTCAGAATTGTGAGATATAAACTCGAAATAGCAAGTTACAAAGTTACAAAAACTTTTTTTTTGACTTCTTATCTTACAATTTCTTATCGCTTTTACATCTCGCAATTTTCTCAGAATTGCATGATACAAGCTCAAAAACTTGAAATAGCAACAAATTAAGAATGAATTATGAGATATAAACTCAAAATAGTAAGTTACAATTAGAGTTGCGAGATATAAACTCCCAATTGCGAGTTATAAAGTCAGAATTACGAGATATAAACACTAACAATTTTGACTTTTTCTCGCAATTCTGCCTTTTTTTCATAATTATGAGATATATAGTCATTGTTACATTATGGTTGCATGTTATAAAGTCAGCATTGTGAGAAAAAAACTTGCAATTCTGAGAAAAAAAGTCACAATTGTTAGATATAAACTGAATAAATTTATATATCACAATACATACTTTATTTCTCAGAATTGCAACTTTATATCACTCAATTCTGATTTTATAACTCACTATTTAGACTTTATATCTCACAATTCTACGAAAAAAAGTGAGATGTAAACTCGCAATTGCAATAAAAACAAGTCAGAATTGTAAGATTGGGGCCCGGTTTCACAGACAGGCTTAGACTAAGCCAGGATTAGGCCACAGTTCAATCAGTATTTAAAAAAATAACATTACTGGTGTGGATCTTGAGACAAAACAAAGGCACTGATATATTTTAAGATCAGTCAGTGCAATTTCTTTTAGTTGAAACAGCTTAAGCCTTGTCTGTGAAACTGGGGGGAGAAGTCACAATTACAGTACTTATAGTAATTGTAATTTACTTTACAATGTTTTCATATACTGTAAAGTAAATGATCGGATTTGCCCAGGGGTGCCGCTATGGTTTCTGGGCCCCCTAAATAGCATATTCACTCGGACCCCAGCATTTCACGGGGAAAGTGTGGTCCCCTCTCGGTAGAAATCTCTCATCATCGGGCCCTTGGACTCATCCTAACCTTCCCCCATTATGGAGCCCCTGGATTTGCCTTATATGTGTAAAAAAATGGCTTTAAATCGCTTTTTTAACTTCTAGGTTTAAAACATGATAAATTAGCAACAGTTTTTCCGGTCATGACATCCTTTAGTATTTTCCAAAAGGGCTGTATATCTCCTGCTTGGAAAACATTTCGCCAAATGATTATGCGTCTCATAAGATACAGAGTTGCATGCAACTTTGTTTTTATGGCCTCCGCACTGCGTGTTATATCACAGATCCGGATTTCTGACTTTACTCATTAACAAGTGTCTGTTGATGCCCTGAGCAATCAGTATTCGTTTCCTGTCATTTGTTTTATGACAAGGTCGCTGGGTGCACTGGGGATAAAATAGTTACAGCTAGCTTCCTAACGCCTGAATTAAACTTTTACAAGTAAAAAAACACTATCATACTGAACGATATCATGGGTTTACAGCAATTGTTATGAGTTATCTCCTCAGTTTTATTGTTGTGTTTTGTTGTGCTGCAGGTATGATCCACAGACACAAGAGACAGCCACTGATATCGTCCTATCCTCAGATCATTTCCGGCCCTCCTGCGATAATGACAGGTTCTCGATCTCCACTGCTCATGAAATATCATGGTAAGTGCTGCTAATAATTAAGTTTACTGCAGGATACTGAGAATTCCTTTAACGGTAAAATTTATGGCCAGGAAATGGAAATGTTGCATGTTTCAACCTATGAATTATCAAATCTATGAATTATCACCACTGTCCCCTTGACAAATATATGTACAGTTGAAGTCAAAAGTTTACATACACCTTGCAGAATCTGCAAAATTATTTTACCAAAATAATGTTATTTTTTATTTGGTACTGACCTGAAAAAGATATTTCACATAAAAATTTCACATTTTCACATAAAAGACGTTTACATATAGTCGACAGGAGAAAATAATAGTATAAAAATGCCCCTGTTTAAAAGTTTACATCCCCTTGATTCTGAATACTGTGCTACCTAAATCCACAGCTGTGTTTTTTTTTTTTTTTAAATAGTAGTTGTTCATCCCTTGTTTGTCCTGAACAGCTAAACTGCCCGCTGTCCTTCAGAAAAATCCTTCAAATTTAACTTATTTTCTCTTCTGGGAAACATGTAAGCATCTTCTGTATCTTCTGAAGGGCAGTAATAAATGAAACCATATGGAATTTAGTCAAAATTAGAAAAATGTACACACCTTCAAAAGTTTTCACCCCCAGGCCCTTAATGCATTGTTTTTCCTTCTGAAGCATCAGTGTGCATTTTAAACTTCTGTAGTAGTTGCATATTTGTAGTTTGCATAGTTGTAGTCCCTCAGTTGTCCTCAGTGTAAAACATGGGTCGCACATCACACAGTCATTGTTTAAAAGGGTTAAAATTCACAAAAATGCTGAAAAACCAAAGAATTTGTGGGACCTGAAGGATTTTTCTAAAGAACAGCAGGCAGTTTAACTGTTCAGGACAAACAAAGGACTCGTGAACAACAAAATCAGCTGTGAATCATTCAGGGAACAATCCAGTAGCCTATTAAGAATCAAGTGTATGTAAACTTTTGAACAGGGTCATTTTTATAAATTCAACTTTTTTTTTTTCTCTCTTGTGGACTATGTAAACATATTTTATGTGAAATATTTTATTCAGGTCAGTCTTAAATAAAAAATGACATGTATTTTGTATGTTTCCTCTTATTTTGGTAAAATAATTAACATTTCGCGGCTTCCGCAAGATGTACAGTACTGTATGTAAACTTTTGACTTCAACTGTGTAGTAGTTGCTGAAGATAAAGCCTGACAAATTGGTTATTTGATAAACCACTACATTTTATGAAGAAATTGGTGTAAATTGCAAAATACTGTTATTTGCAAGTTTTCAATTATAATATCAAATACATAATTTAAATGCAGGAGCTCTAATGCTGATTGCCTGGATGCTAGCAGGAAGTGTTGGAAAATTAATGGCTGTCTATTTTAAATCTGACTGGCCAGAACAAACATTGTTTGGCCAGAAAATATGGTTTCAGGTATGTTTTTATATCATACACGTATGCTACTATGGCAATAAAATCTATGAAATCAGCATCTCTGTTTTTTCAGTACTGTTTTACATTTGTAATGCATACTTTTTTGCATATTGTAATCAGCTTTTCATAATTGCATGTATTCTTTTATAGATGAAATATTTTTTTTTTTTTTACAGGTGCATCACATGTTGATGTCTCTTACAGTTTTGTTAACAGCTGTGGCCTTTGTTTTTCCCTTTGTCTACAGAGGAAAATGGAGCACAGTGAGTAAAGCCTGTGTTTTTACCTGTGGGACTTTGCTTTGTAATACAATGCAATTTATCTTTAAAACAGTAACAATATTAAATATATTAAATATCACAGTTTCGGTCCTTGCCATTGGGGGGCCCTGTTTCATTTAAAACCAGTGTCAGGATCAGAGAGTGTCTGTTATTGTGGTGTGGTATTATATTGTAGCCTGTGTTGAATTGTCTATAATATGTGTTTATACACTACCAGTCAAAAGTTTTTGAACAGTAAGATTTGTAAGGTTTTTTAAAGAAGTCTCTTCTGCTCACCAAGCCGGCATTTATTTGATCCAAGGTACAGCAAATTTTGAAATATTTTTACTATTTAAAATAACTGTTTTCTATTTAAATATATTTTACAATGTAATTTATTGGGAAAATAAATTATAGAAATTAATATGTTTATTTAACAAGGATGCCTTAAGTTGATGATAAAGACATTTATAATGTTACAAAAGATTTCTATTTCAGATAAATGCTGCTCTTCTGAACTTTCTATTCATCAAAGAAACCTGAAAAAATCTACTCTGTTTTCAACATATTAATAAGAATAATGAATGTTTTGGAGCATCAAATCAGAATATCAGAATGATGTCTGAAGGATCATGTGACTAGAGTAAGGGTGCTAAAAATTCAGCTTTAAAATCACAGGAATAAATTGCATTTTAAAATTTATTCAAATAGAAAACAGCTATTTTAAATATTAAAAATATTTCAAAATTGTATTGTTTTTGTTGTACTTTGGATCAAATAAATTCAAACTTGGTGAACAGAAGAGACATTTTTTTAACATTAAAAATCCTACTGTTCAAAAACCTTTGACTGGTAGTTTATGTTGGTCCTGTTAAGTTATTTTAGTATTATTTATATACTTTATTAGTATTTATTTATTCAATATTTTATTTCATATTTTGAATTAGTCTTCATTTTTCAGCTTTAACATTAATTTTAGTTTAATTTTTATGTGACTTTTTTTTTTACAATTATATTTCACCATTTTAATTTGACTCATTTTGTTGTG